>NC_051160.1:184309357-184504931 GCF_013339745.2 Dermacentor silvarum
ATACCTCCCACCTATTTGTATGCTTAAGAATAAGGTGTCTGTACTGATTGACGGAGTTTCAAACAATCGCCTTAGTGGACACGGGAGCAACAGTTTCAGTGATGAGTGTTGCATTTAAAAGCCTCCTAGGACGAAAAAGTGATGTTTCGCTGGGACCGGGCTGATACGTTTCGTGGAGTGACTGGGGAGTTGTCACATCCTGTCGGGGTTTGCAATGGCACGTTATCTTGGGCGGTCAAATATTTAACGCGGAGTTCTTGTTCTGTCTCATTCTACGCATGACATAATCCTGGGCCTTGATTTTTTGAAACTGTGTGGTGCCACTGTCGACTGCAGAACAGAGAAATTAGTGTAGATACGAGCTTTTCGGCCGCGTTTACGGAAGGCCCACAAAATCACGAAAGTGTGCTTTGTGTATCCAGTGATACAGTAGTGCCTCCGTTGTGTGCTGCATGTGTTTCGGTCACCTGTTTCCCTACCACCGACGTAACGTTTGACGCTATCGTGGAGCCCATTCATCTGAGCTGCATCAAGAGGAATGTGCTGATACCGTATTGCACGCTCTCAGTTGTTACGGACGCACAGGCTTATGGACCGCAAAACTGTTCCAGTGACCTGCAATACTACCACAGGGTCTGAAACTTGCCGCCTACCATGAAGATCAAGTGCAGTCACTAGCCATTTTACAGAAGCCCGATGATTCTTCTGATGAACGCCACTTCGTTAATGCATGCCCTCTAGCGGACTCCTCCACTCTAACTATGGTGAACAAGTCACTCAGCACTAACCAGCGTCAGGAAGTGGCGAATATTCTGGTAAAACATGCCGGACTGTTGACTTTTCACAGCAACAGGGGCCACCATCATTCCCCTTTCTCAAATACACCATCGCATAGATACTGGATCTGCCCAACCATTGCGACAGAAGCCGTACAGAGTCTCACCATCGGAACGCAAGGTGATCAACGATCAAGTCCGCGAAATGCTAAATAAGAATGTTATCCAAGAATCATGTAGCCCGTGGGCCAGCGCCCAGTGATCCTGGTTAAAAAAGAAAGATGGTACATGGCGATTTTGTGTTGACTACCGTCGCCTAAACACCATCCCAAAAAGGACGTGTATCCACTTCCACGCATCAATGATGACATCTACTGCCTTTCATCAGCATCTACTTTTCGTCTGTCGACTTGAGGTCGGGGCACTGGCAGATTCCTATGCACGAGGCAGACAAGGAGAAAACGGCATTTGTAACACCGGACGGACTTTTTGAATTTAATGTGATGCCGTTCGGGCTGTGTAATGCGCCTGCGACTTTCGAGCGCTTCATGCACAACATCCTGCGTGCTCTGAAGTGGGAAGTGTGCATGTGCTATCGACGATGTAGTGATTTTCGGGCGCACGTTCAGTCAGCACAACGCACGTCTCGACCTTGTGTTAGACTGCTTGGAAAAGCAGGCTTGGTGCTCAACTCGAAGAAATGCCATTTTGGAGAGCGCTAAACGCTGGTTCTGGGCCATCTAGTGGACAAGGACGGCATACGACCCGATCCCGCGAAGACTGCTGCTGTCGAAGCCTTCAAACCACCTCGCTCTGTAAAAGAGCTACGCAGTTTCCCGGGCCTTTGCTCCTACTTCCGCCGGTTTATTCGAGGGTTTGCCAACATCGCGTATCCATTGACATGCCTCCTCCAGAAGGGCGGTCCCTTCGAATGGACCCCTGAATGTGAAGCCAGTTTTCGTGAGCTGAAGTTTCTTCTGACGTCCCATCCCATTCTCCGACACTTCGATCATGCGGCTCCCACGGAAGTTCATACGGACGCTAGCGGTATTGGCATCGGCGCAGTCCTTGGTCAACGCGTCGACACCAAAGAACACGTCGTCGCCTATGCGAGTCGCTCCTTAAGCAAGTCTGAGCGCAACTACACAGTCACAGAGCAAGAATGTCTTGCAGTGATTTTCGCGGTACAACGCTTCCGGTCTTACCTGTACGGGCGCCCCTTCACTGTGGTGACAGACCATCATTCTCTATGCTGGCTAGTTAACCTCCGTGATCCATCAGGCCGGCTTGCGCGTTGGACAATTCGCTTACAGGAGTATGATTTTACCGTTTCTTATAAAAGCGGCCGACGGCACGCCGGCGCTGACTGCCTCTCGCGTCTGCCGCTTCCGACAACGGACTGCGACGAGGACAACTTCGATCGCTATATCGCATCGTTGGAGCCAGGATTTCCTGATATTAACACCTTCAAGATCGAGCAGCGAAAGGACAGAACTTTAGAGCCACTGCTCATTACCGCAAGGAAGTCAGCACCATACTCTCGTTTCTGTGTTTGTGATGGGGTTCTGTATAAAAAGAACTATTCTACTACAGGCCCACGATATCTCCTGGTGGTCCCGGAAAGCCTCCGTGTATCCATCTTTTGCGCTATGCATGACGACCCTACGTCTGGTCATTTGGGATCTGCGCGAATGCTCTACCGAGTCCAAGAAAGGTTCTACTGGCCTAAAATGCGTCAGACGACCGATCAGTACGCATCCAGCTGCAACGAGTGTCAACGTCACAAGCGTCCGACGAGCGCTCCTCCTGGCCGACTACATCCAGTGCCACCCCCAAGCACTCCATTCGAGCAAGTCGGCATCGACCTTCTCGGTCCTTTCCCGCGGTCATCTGATGGGAATCGCTGGATTGTCGTGTGTACCGATCACTTGACGCGATACTGTGAGACAGCTGCTATACCATCGGCTACTGCAACCGAAGTGTGCATTTTTCTGCTGCGTTTCGTCATTCTCCGACACGGACCTCCCAGAGTCATCATCAGCGATCGTGGACGGCAGTTCACTGCAGACGTGGTCGAAGAGATGCTTCGTCTATGTGCCTCAGATTTTCGACATCCCACACCGTATCATCCCCAAACAAATGGCCTGACGGAACGCACCAACAGAACGCTTACTAACATGCTGTCCATGTATATTGCGTCAGATCATAAGAACTGGGACAGCGTGCTCCCTTTCATTACTTACGCATTTAATACCTCACAGCATGAAACTACGGGCTACAGTCCCTTCTTTCTTCTATATGCTCGTCCGCCTCGTTACACGCTAGACACTATCTTTCCGTTTTCAAGTCACGATAATCTTTGTATATCCGAGACTGTCTCTCTTGCTGAAGAGGCCCGACGACTTGCTTCTTTACGCACTCTTGTTTTCCAAGAACGCTCGAAGGAACGCTACGACCGCCGACGCCGACACGTGATATATGACCCCGGTGACTTAGTGTGGCTGTGGAAACCAACAAGAAAACGTGGTTTATGTGAAAAACTGCTGGCCCAATATGTTGGACCCTATGTTATTACTGATCGTATCAGTGAATTGACCTACCGCATAGCACGCCTCACATCAAATGGCCGTCGGTCAGCTAAGACTGAACTTTCGCATGTCGCCCGTTTAAAGCCCTTTATCTATAGACAACCTGTTTGATTTGCCCGGCGGGCTTCGTCTGCGCGGAGGGCAATGTGACACTCTTACGTGCGTTCTGGGTTTACACCTAAAAAGGATTTTGGGCATCCAACAGTGGTGAACAAAGAAGACGACGTGCGCTAGCTAGCGGAATCTCAATCGGCACTCAGCCGATCCAGGCCGTCGCGACTCACTCTACTTGGCTTATTAATAAACGCCTTTTGTTGGCGTAACAATATAATCAATGGAACACTACTTTTTATCATGCAGACAATATTAACACCAGAGAAGGTTATTAGTGGAAGCTCCACTCTACAAAATTGGATTAGGTTTAAACATACCAGTATTGTTATCATTTGGGGCCTCAGCACTAGGCTACAGTCACAGAGACGTGTATTGCTCAGTATTTCCTTTTTTACCTGAAACAAAACGATTACCCTGATAATTATTGTATTTGTATTCTACACATCAGATGCATTCATATCACCTAAATTGGTTTCTCCAAATTGTTTTGTTAATATTACCTCCTCTTGGTTGTAACAGCTTTTAACTTTCACCTTTTCAGTTGGTCTGAGTGCTCGCTCGCATGGTAATCTAGTTATTGCAACATCTGCTTTTTGTCTTTTACCTTGCGTTTCTTGTTTTGAAATATGAATTTTCTTTAGCATGCCCACTGCCGCCCGACTGCTGATCCCCATTAGTGGGTATGAGCCATGACAGAGGTTCATCATCATCATCTTCTCTTCTCCCGCCGTCATCCTGTCCTTGTTCTTTCGCTCGCCGACTCACGCATTGTTATAGTGGAGCTAACCTCGGTCCCTATAAAGGGTATTCTCTGTGATCAAATTTTGTTTTCTCGTTCAATTGCTCCTTATCACTTATAAAGCTAATGATCATGCAGGCGCGTCTTGCGCTGAGCGACAAGTTTTTCGTGGGTTAAATACAGTCCCCCAGAAAACGATAAATAAGTACACGTCTCAATAGAATCGGTAAATATGTCCACGAGTTTTTTCTTAAGCCATTCGCTATGTACGTGTTGCAGGGAATGTGCGCTTTCGTGGCCACTCTTACAGAATGGGCACGCGACACAGGAGTGACCTGATTCGTGTCCCCCCTATCACCACCCTTGACAAGCATCGCCTTCTCTCTTGGCTGCTGATACACCTGAATTGGAGTTTCCGTGATTCGGCATATCTTGGAAACGACGCAGTTCGTAAACGTAAATATTTTATGACAATAAAGTGGTGCAGTGGATAAACAATAACATTCAATACTCATCGTAAAGGATAAAAGTAAACAAAATAACACGCATCGACGTTAGTTTTAAAACATTTATTTCACCACTTTACTAAAGCTTTGCTTCACACATATTCCAACCGGTACTTTCGATCTGCATAATTTATTTTATTTGCACATAGCGCAGGACCTCTTCCTGCCCAAGCAAGAACTTATATGATTGAAGCATATTGTAACAGTGTGCCGGTGCACGTAAACGATCTATTGAAAATCAGCGCAACAATCATTAATTCAGTCAGCCAGTTATTTATCAAAGAATAATAATTTTTAATGTGTTGTGGAGTTTATTATGAGCAACACGGTAAAAAGCATTTCACATCCTCCTAAGATCCGTTGTACAGTACATTGCACATTGCCTTCAACACTTTTTCGAATTCACTCGGAAGTGATTATGGGATATATTCATTCTGGGTAAGAAGTACGGTGCATGTGTAACTGCAAAAAAAGTGGTTTACTCATATTCTTCTCATCCGCCTTGGAGAAATTTGACACTAAATTGATCTACACCTCTGTGTCGTCCCAGACGGCCGAAAGGAACGTTAAGGTGCGTCTTGAAATCATTGAGATTGCGTGAAAATAACGGACGCGGCACCAACATGGCAATGTACTACGCGTATAGTTCCATCTTCATCTCTGTATTTAAGCAATGAACTGCAGTTTTTACCATAGCAAACTTGAGATAGTTATTTCCTTCACCTACGTGCAGACGCAACTTTTGCCATCTAACCGTGGTATTTAAATTTGAAAAAATTGTTTTACGTTCGTAACATAACAGCAGACAATAAAAAACACCTTGACGAGCGATTATGTCCCATAGCTGTATTCGGGTCTCGGGAGGATATATTGACGAAGATCATGTCAATCTGTTGATCGCCTATTGCCAGCGCAACAGAGTATCGTCTCCAATAGTTGAGGAACAGTGGGTAGGCCATTTCAAAATCCGTATTGTTTTTGTTGCAGGTGTCGTGGACAGTGTGCTTCGCGTCCGCAGAACGAGAAGAAGAAGAAGAAGCTCGACATCATGGCCGAAACATCAGCTTAGTTGCCCCGACGAATAAATGGTTACTTGTTCCGAGTCTTGTGTTCCCACAAGTTGGTGACCTCGGACGTGATCCCGCATCGCAACTATTCGTCCGCCGCTTCTCTTCGACGCCATGGAATCGAACTACCAAGACAATGCCACACCTTCCATCGCTGCAATCAAGCTTTCCGAGTTCTGGCCCGCAGATAGTGAGCGCTGGTTTCTCCATATCGAAGCGCAGTTCCGCCGTCACCGCATCGCATCGCAGACGGCCAAGTACGACTATGTCGTGAGTGCGCTCAGCCCGACCACCACAGCTTTGATCCGCGACGCTTTGCTCACTTCCCCACCCGACAGCCCCAAGCAAACACGCCTCTACTATGGACGAGTGCTGCCGAAAGTGCTTTTGCCACCGCCAAAAATGCTCTCGCTTCCGCCACTCTTCTAGCACACCCGAAGCCAGATGCGCCAATTTCAGTTATGGTGGACGCCTCCGACATAGCTGTTGGCGCTGTTCTTCAACAGCTGGTTGACAATGCTTGGCAACCCATACATTTCTTCTCGAGGAAGCTAACAGTGCAAGAAACTCGCTACAGCACTTTCGGCCGCGAACTCCTGGCAATCTACCTCTCAGTCCGCCACTTCCGTCATAACCTCGAAGGTCGCCGGTTCTTTATTCTCACCGACCACAAGCCACTGATTTATGCTATTACTTCCAACAGTTCCTCACACACGCCACGTGAAATTCGCCAGCTTGCCTATATTGCGGAGTTCACTACCGACATTCGACATATCAGTGGTACGAACAATCCCGTTGCTGACGCCCTGTCACGGATTCACATCAACGCAACTCAAGTCGCTCGTTCCGGCATCGACTTCATGCGCCTAGCTACTTCTCAGCGCACCGACCACGAACTTCCGACACTCCAAACTGCGAACAACTCCCTGCGCTTCGAAGAGGTCTTGCTACCTGGCTGCGACTATACCGTCATTTGCGACGTGTCTACAAGTAGGCCACGACCGTATGTCCCACAAGAATTCCGACGACAGGTCTTCGACGCTCTACACTCCTTATCGCACCCAGGAGTGCGAGCTACGCAACGTCTTGTCACCTCCCGCTAGGTTTGGCCCCGTATGAATGCTGATGTCCGTTGCTGGGCGCGGTCGTGTATCCAATGCCAGCGTGCCAAGGTAAACAGACACACCATAAGCGCGCCGGGTCATTTTCCACCACCAGACGTTCGTTTTGGCCATGTTCACGTCGACATTGTGGGTCCGCTACCACCGTCCGCGAACCAACGTTACATACTCACTTGTATCGACAGATTTACCCGCTGGCCGGAAGCAACGCCGCTAAGCAACATCGCTGCAGAATCTGTTGCACAGGCTCTTGTGCACACCTGGATTGCTCGTAATGGCGTCCCACACACCATAACGACAGACCGAGGGAGACAATTCGAATCGTCCCTCTTTCGGACTCTCTCCCGCCTTCTAGGCGTAACACACATACGAACTACGGCTTACCACCCCAGTTCAAACGGCATGGTGGAACGCTTCCACCGTCAACTGAAGGCATCACTGCGTGCGCAGGACTCAACAATTCCATGGACAGAGCGCCTGCCTCTGGTTCTACTAGGTCTTCGCACCGCGGTGAAAGAAGACACACAGTGTTCATCCGCAGAGCTGGTTTTCGGCACGACACTTCGCGTACCCGGCGAGTTCTTTGCCTCGGAACCGATATCAGCTGAGCTACACTCTTACGCCGACCGCCTGCGAACTACTATGGCTACTGTCGTACCACCACCGCTTCGTCAGGATCGAAAGACCGTGTATATAAGCCCTGCATTACTTCACACTAGCCATGTCTTCATCCGCCACGATGCCACTCGCACTCCACTACAAGCACCTTACGACGGTCCTTTTAAAGTCCTGAAGCGCGATCCTAAGTACTTCACTCTCCTTGTTAACGGACGCGAAGAGACGATATCTGTAGACCGTTTGAAGCCAGCTCACATAGACGCTGGCAACACCATCTGAAGCAGATAAACCGCTCGACGGCAATGCCTTCATCGCTAGGGGGGGAGCCATGTAGTGGACAGTGTGCTTCGCGTCCGCAGAACGAGAAGAAGAAGAAGCTCGACATCATGGCCGAAACATCAGCTTAGTTGCCCCGACGAATAAATGGTTACTTGTTCCGAGTCTTGTGTTCTCACACAGGTTTTTTCTACTAATCATGCTAAATTGCAGTGCGTACAAAGGTCGACGGACACAGGTAGGTTACAAGCAACCACCAACCAGCAACTAAGTTAATTTCTGGCAACTATATTGGAAGGTCACGGGCAAGTTGCGCCAGTTGATGAGTGACGCTTCTGCGCGCGTCCGTGACAAGTCGTGTTTTGTTTGACAGTAGTGCTTTTCTTTCGAGGCACGATTGGTAAGTTGCATTCATTATTATTCATATCTCTGAGGATACTTTGGAACAACTTTGAGCATTAGGAACTTTCTGTTCGGCAGAGGGCAGTGTTGGCCTCTTCTGATCGTGGTAGAGGCAGATAAATTTTCGAGTTAATTTGATGTTTGCTTTCAGGAAAACGTGATAGTTGAACGCTCGAGAAAGGATAGCGTCAGCGGTTTTTTTTTTCCGCAGAGATATGTAGATAGTTCGCGTGAGTTTCCGTTAAACTAAGACATTATTTTCGGATTTTGCGAGTTCTGAAAATAACGCTGTATCAATTTAGATAGTGGTTATTCTGCAGTATACTTCAGCTGATTTTAGAAATCGCCGGATGGCTGTTCCCGCACGCACGTAGAGAGTACCGCGCCTTAGAAACGGGCTGCGCGGGTGGCTTTTAATAATGGCATACTCTACAGATTTCTTTTTTCTTCGACTTATTATGTAAGGGTATGTCTAAGGCTGTGCGTGTCTCGCACGTGTATTTAAAAGACAGCAGCATTTCAGTTTCAATTAGTGGGTGGAAGTACTTATAAATAAGCGCGAATCTTGTCGTAGTCTTGAACGCGTAATTTGGGCAAGTTTTTTGTTTTTGTTTGTTTAATGCGTGAGGCGCACGCAAGAGTTGTGACCGCAAAGTGCCAGCGAGCCTGATAGTACATCCGTGAAGTCAATGACGCACGGCACTATTACGTGTGTTAATAACGGATGCAGAGTACGAATATATGACATTTTCATTATCAAATATTTAGGGTCAATCTGCAGTTAAGGTGGAGGATTTTGGTGTGGTATGCATAGACGTGTAGCGTTCTGTTCGATTATTTTTTTTTGGGGGGGGGGGGGTGAGTCACACGCAACAGTTTTGACCGCAAAGTGAGAGCGAGTCTGATAGTACATCCGTGAAGTCAACGATGCTCTCAGTGACCGTGACTATTACGTGCGTTAATAACGGATGTAGAGTACTGTAAAGTAATAATTACGAAGGACGTTCGTCACACTTGTTTGCCGTGTCCCGCGATGAGGAAAAAGGACGCAGGAAAAGGAGTGGGACTCGTGATGCAAACGCAAACCACACATAACAAAAGCCAAATTACGCCCGGACAGAACGTTACGCACATGCCACACTTAATATGCTGAAAGGAATTAGGTTGCTGAGTTCGAGAAACAGAGTTCAAAACATGTAGCAGCTCACCGTACGTGGACAGGAGACGACAGGTTGGCGGAGTAAGGGGCGATGGCGTGACGTCGTCGGACACGCCTCGATGTTAGACGGTGAGGTGAGAAGTGCTCTTGACAAATCGGGAACGACCGCTCAGCAGTCAGCCTGCATCCGAGCCGCAGTGCACGTTGCAGGAATGGTCAGCCTGCCCAGCGGACAACTTGGGCGCGAGCCGCAGTGCTCGGCGCATATGCGGCCTTTAGCCAGGTCATCAACGGTGCTCCGCCGAACGGCCGACCAAGGAGACGCCTTGCCGGCGATCCGCAGTGCTCGCGGTAAGTGGTATCACAGCAGGCCACGCCACGCTACGAGCTCCATTACTCGTTTTGGCGAACGCCTTGGCCAAGGGCAACGGTCGGGCGGCAGCTCCATGGACTTCCGCGTTCCTTGGAGCCTTGATTGTCGGCGTTCGACACGTCGGCCTGCTCTCTTCCGTCTCCCGCTGACTAGGCGCGTCTCTCACCACGAAGCATTTTGCCACGTGCTCGCCATACGTGGCCCAGTCGTGGCACGACGCATCTTCAGAATACCACAGGGCCATCCCTGATTTGGCGAGATCACTCACATGCGTAGTCCACTCGCGAAAGAGCGCGTGCACACTTCCTCGTCGGCGTCGTTTTCTTTCATTCATCACAAGTACGAACCGGCAGTTCATGGCGTATGTGCCGCATATGATATTTCAATAACCATTTATTTATCGTCATCCTGCAGTTAAATTGGAGGATAATGGTGTTGTATACCTAGACGTGTAATGTTCTGTTCGTTTTTTTTTTTTGTATAGTGAGCTGGAGGTCGTAAGTCCGAATCCTCCTCCAATCCACTACATTTTCAGGCATGCAGTGTCGCCTCACACCAGCAAAAAAGATCGCCGAGAGCTAGCGGGGCTATACTAGTCCAGGTGCAACCAAATTGGGAAGGCCCACTAAGCTTCAACAAGGTCACTCCCTCACCAGAAGAGGAATCGGCCTCCCTGGTGCAGTATTCGGCCGCTACCTCCCAAATGATTTCTACAATTTACCCATGGCCCTCAGTCCCCAGCGGCCGCGGAGCACCTGAACAAGGCGGCGGTCAGACCTGCTACGCGGCAGAGGGTGCTAAGAATCTCTGGGTCCGGAGAGGCCGCCAATGGAAACTGAACCTGGCAACGTTCAACACGCGCACCCTATCGAGTGAGGATAGCTTGGCAGGGCTATTTGAAGAATTCTCAGGTATTTCCTGGGATATTATTGGCCTTAGTGAGGTGAGAAGAACTGGTGAGGCTTGTACAGTGCTGACTAACGGCCACGTCCTCTGCTACAGAGGTCTCCCAGATAGGAGAGAATTCGGAGTAGGACTTCTATTCCATAAGGACATAGCGGGAAACATTGATGAATTCTACAGCTATAATGAGAGGGTAGCAGTCGAGGACGGCAGAAAG
This sequence comes from Dermacentor silvarum, assembly GCF_013339745.2. NCBI lineage: Eukaryota > Metazoa > Arthropoda > Arachnida > Ixodida > Ixodidae > Dermacentor > Dermacentor silvarum. Next base: position 184,320,217 of record NC_051160.1, read on the forward strand.
TCAGGTGGGATGATGAGGTTAGGAAATTTGCAGGCGCAAGTTGGAATACGCTAGCGCAAGACAGGGGTAATTGGAGATCGCAGGGAGAGGCCTTCGTCCTGCAGTGGACATAAATATAGGCTGATGATGATGATGACGACTGCAGGTTGTTCAATCAAGCCTACGCCCCAACCTCCAGTCACGATGATGAAGAAATGGAATAGTTTTATGAAGATGTTGAATTAGCAATGAGAAAGGTGCAAATTCAGTATACTGTAGTCATGGGCGACTTCAGTGCAAAAGTGGGGGAAAAGCAGGCTGGCGAGCAAGCAATTGGCAACTACGGCATTGATTCTAGGAACACTAGATGAGAGATGTTGGTAGAATTCGCGGAAAGAAATAGGCTCCGAATAATGAATACCTTCTTCAGGAAGCGCAGTAACAGGAAGTGGACCTAGAAAAGCCTTAATGGAGAGACAATGAATGAAATAGATTTCATACTCTCTGCCATTCCCAACATAGTGCAGGATGTAGAAGTGTTAGGTAGGATAAAGTGCAGTGACCATAGGTTACTGAAGTCTAGGATTTCTCTCAATTTAAAGAGAGAAAGAATAGAATTAGTCCAAAAGAAACAGGCCAACCTAGAAGCAGTAAGGGTAAAAGCAGACCAATTCAATTCAGGCTGGTGCTCGCAAATATGCAGCTTTAGAAAAGGAAGATGAAGACAACAAAGAGGTAATGAATGAAACTGTAACAAGGCAGATCTCAGAAGCAGCAATTGAAGTGGGAGGTAAGGCACCAAGGCAACCAGTAGATAAGCTCTCCCAAGTAACAAAGGACCTAATAAAGAAGCGGCAAAACATGAAAGCGTCAAGCTCGAGAGATCAGATGGAATTCGATGAAATGTCGAAACTGATCAACAAGAAGAAAGTAAGGGGTATCCGAAATTATAACCTGGAAAAGATTTAGGAAGCGGTAAAATATGGACGCAGCATGAAATCAGTGAGAAGAAAACTTGGCATAGGACAAGGCAAAATGTATACGCTGAAAGATAAGCAGGCTAATATCATCAGCAATTTCGATGTCATAGCAAAAGTAAAAGCAGCGGAAGAATTCTATACTGATCTGTACAGTTACCAGAGCAGCCAAGCTACTTTCATTCGACGTAGTGATGAACAGGATACAGAGGCTCCTTCTATAACTAGCGATGAAGTTAGAAGGGTGTTGAAGACCATGACCAGAGGAAAAGCTGCCGGAGAAGATGCAATAACAGTTGATTAAATCAAAGATGGAGGAGATATCATGCTTGAAAAGCTTGCGGCTCTTTATACGCAATGCCTCACGACCTCAAGTGCACCTGAAAGCTGGAAGAGCGCCAACATTATACTGATCCATAAGAAGGGAGACGTTAAAAATTGAAGAATTATAGACCCATTAGCTTGCTCTCAGTATTGTATAAAATATTCACCATGGTAATTTCAAGTAGAATCAGGGCAACACTTGGCTTCAGCCAACCAAGAGAACTGGCTGGCTTCAGGAAGGGATATTCTACGATGGATCATATCCATGTAATCAACCTGGTAATAAAGAAATCTGCGGAGTACAATCAACCTCTCTCTATTGCTTTCATAGATTACAAAGAAAGCATTTGATTCAGTAGAGATACCAGCAGTCATAGAGGCATTACGTAACCAAGGAGTACAGGGTGCATACGTGAATATTGTCGCGATTCAACGCGAACAAGAGACAACAACGGCGGAGCAAGACGGCAGCGGAACAGCCTGTTCAAGAAGACCACCAGAACAACAGACGTCTTCTTCGTCTTCAAGTTCCCCTTGTCCCACTACACGGAGTACGTTAAAGCACATATCGTCATCGTAGTCTAAATTTCTACATAGAGCACGCGTCATTTGCTCTCCCTCGAAAAGAGCATCGCCCCGATGCTAAACAATAAGTTCGCTTGGTGAAAACTAAAGTCCCTCGTACAGTCACTCACTGACGTAGGGCTTCATGCGCACTACGTGCACACGTTCAGAACGGTGTTGGCGGCGCCTTGTGCAGTAAGGGCTATCTGGAACGACCTCGTATGTGACGTCACTTAACCGACGGAGCACTTTATAGGGTCCGAAATATCGCCTCAGCAGCTTCTCGGATAGTCCCCGTTTTCGTATAGGCGTCCAGACCCATACTCTGTCACCGGTGTCGTACGTTACAGGCCTATGAAGGGCATTATAGCGACCTGCATCGTATTCTTGCTGCAGGTGTATTCGCACGCGTGCGAGCTGCCTGGCTTCTTCTGCACGTTGCGTAAACGCGTCGGCATCCATGTCAATGTCCTCAGGTTCGTGTGGTAGCATGGCGTCGAGCATCGTCCTTACTTCGCGTCCGTGGACAAGGCTGAATGGAGTCATCCGTGTAGTTTCTTGTTTAGCCGTGTCATAAGGAAACGTGATATAAGGCAGAATCTCGTCCCAATCTTTGTGCTCTATATTCACGTACATGGAAAGCATGTCTTCGAGTGTTTTGTTCAGGCGCTCTGTTAGTCCGTTTGTTTGTGGATGGTAGGCTGTTGTCTTTCGATGAGTTGTGCCACTGAGCATCAGGACGTGATCTAAAAGCGCGGCTGTGAATGCGGTGCCTCGGTCTGTTATGACGATGGTTGGTGCGCCATGTCTCAGCCCAACATTCTCTATGAAAGATCGGGCCACCTCTGCTGCTGTACCTCTCTGGATAGCTTTTGTTTCGGCGTAGCGAGTAAGATAGTCAGTTGCTACAATAACCCAGCGGTTACCAGTAGTAGAGGTAGGAAGTGGACCCAAGAGGTCCATTCCGATCTGGTCAAATGGCGTTTGAGGTACTTGGACGGGTTGTAGCAAACCGGCTGGTTTCGTTGGAGGTGACTTGCGCCACTGACAGTCTAAGCAGGTCCGAACGTGATGTTTCATGGCAACGGGCAGTCCTGGCCAATAATATCTTTGTCGCACTCTGTTCAGTGTTCGCGTGTATCCTAGATGCCCAGAAGTGACCTCGTTGTGGCATGCTTCCAGTACTTCCCTACGAAGAGCAGTAGGAACGACGAGCAAATAGCTTGATCCGCTCGATGAGAAGTTCATTTTGTATAGAACTTTGTTCCTTAAACAAAACGATGGTAATCCCCTTGCGAAAGCTTTTGGTGCTGTCTGAGTTCGTCCGTCCAAGAAATTAATCAGACCAAGCAACTCAGGGTCGTCACGTTGTTGTTGTGCAATGGTAGACGTGTCGAGAAGGCCGAGGAATGCTGTTTCCTCTTCATCGGTCGAAGGAGCTGTTTCTATGGGGGACCGAGACAGGCAGTCAGCGTCGGTATGCCGTTTCCCCGACTTGTGCAGGACCGTCATATCAAACTCTTGCAGTCTCAGGCTCCAACGTGCTAATCGCCCGGAAGGATCTTTCAGATTTGTGAGCCAGCAGAGTGAATGATGGTCGCTGATAACTTTGAAGTGGCGACCATAGAAATAAGGGCGAAATTTTGTAACTGCCCATACCACGGCGAGGCATTCTTTCTCGGTTGTAGAGTAATTTTCTTCTGCGCGTGAGAGCGTTCTGCTTGCATAGGCGATCACTCTTTCTGTGTCCTCCTGGCACTGCACAAGAACAGCTCCGAGACCAACATTGCTGGCATCAGTGTGAAGCATTGTCGGAGCTGTCTCGTCAAAGTGGGCCAGCACAGGGGGCGTTTGTAAACGGTTCCGCAAATCGTTAAATGCAACTTGCTGTTCGTCGCCCCATACAAACGCAACGTCATCTCTCGTGAGGCGAGTTAACGGCGACGCAATGCGAGCAAAGTTTGCAATAAACCGCCGATAATAGGCGCAGAGGCCCAGAAAGCGTCTGACAGCCTTTTTTTATCAGAAAGAACAGGGAACTGTGCGACAGCGGCAACTTTTTTAGGATCCGGGCGGACTCCCGCGTGACTGACGACATGGCCAAGAAACTCTAGCTCCGCAAAGCAAAAGTGGCATTTCTACAGCTTTAGGGTGAGGCCGGCGGACCGTATAGACTGCAGAACCGCTTCAAGCCGTTCAAGGTGCTCTTCAAACGTTGCGGAAAACACTATGACGTCGTCGAGATAGACTAAGCAGGTTTTCCACTTCATCCCCGAAAGCACGGTATCCATAAGCCGTTGAAAAGTAGCAGGTGCAGAGCACAAGCCGAAAGGCAAGACCTTAAATTTCTATAGTCCATCTGGCGTGACAAAAGCGGTTTTCTCGCGGTCTCTCGGGTCTACTTCAATTTGCCAATACCCGCTCTTTAAGTCCATGGAAGAGAAATAACGAGCGTTTCGAAGCCTATCAAGTGAATCGTCTATGCGGGGAAGCGGATACACGTTTTTTTTTTGTAACCTGGTTTAGCTTTCGATAATCCACACAAAAACGCAGGCTGCCGTCCTTCTTCTTGACCAAAACTACAGGCGATGCCCAGGGGCTCTTGGAAGGCTGAATCACATCGTCTTCAATCATTTGGTTGACCTGCTGTTGTATCGCTTCACGTTCTTTTGTGGCCACACGATAAGGGTTTTGGTGAATCAGTCTCACTTCGTCCTCCGTGATTATGCGGTGCTTGGTTAGGTGCGTCCGACCGACTCTTGACGTCGACGCAAAGCAGTCGTGGAACTCGGCCAGTAGCGCAAGAAGTCGTTCTCGCTCGTGCTGCGGTAAAGTAGAGTTTACGTCAAGCACAGGTGCTGGGTCTTGCGCATGCGGTTCTTCTAGTACTGAAAATCACCCACGAACATCAGCGATATTGTCGAAGTAAGCCACAGCCGTGCCCTTTGGTAGGTGCCGTCGCTCGGTGCTAAAATTTGTTAACAACAGGTTCGTGCGCCCATCTGTGATATTTACGATGCCTCGTGCAACGGAGATACCGTGAGTAAATAACATGGGGGTTACTTGGTCTGCAACTCCTTCACAATCAAATGGTACGTCACATGCCACCGAAACAAGGATACATGACCTAGGTGGGACGACCACGTCGTTTTCGGTTAGACGAAAGGAGTTGCGTTGCGGCGTTAAGCAGGGAAATAAATCAGGGCTCTTGTGAAACGTAACCAAGCGATCCGGGATGTTGATTATGGCGCCGTATTCCCGTAAAAAATCCATGCCTATGATTAAATCTTTACAGCGAGTTGGAAGAACGACGAAAGTTGCCACGAAGGAAGAACCTCCTATGGTGATTCTCGCCGTACAGCTTCCAGCAGGCGTGAGCAGTTGGCCACCCGCAGTCCTTATGTGGGGTCCCATCCAGGGCGTTTTTACTTTCTTAAGGTGAACAGCTAGGCCTTCACTCATTATCGAATAATCGGCACCAGTGTCGACTAGCGCTCGCACTTGCTGTCCGTCAACGGAAACAATAAGATCTGCGCTCACAATTTCGTCGGTATCAGAGTGTGTCGGTTTCACGGCGTCTTGCGGCGGGATTATTGGGGGTTTTTCATCGTCTTGTTGCCGGCCCGCAACCTTACCCCCAGAGGTCGCCGCCGTTAGTTTCCCCGGCGTGGGCTGGGCGACCTCCTTCCCCGGAGGTCAGCAAAGGCACGTCCATTCAGTGAAGATGAATGAGCAGGGGACGGAGAGCGTGACCGTCGGCCAAAATCGGTCTGGTGGTTAGGCGGAGAGTCATCGTTCAGAGTGCGCGCCACCGGAGGACCTTGAAAAGCAGCGTCGTCGCGGCGTGGCATGTAGTCGTCACTGGTGCGTCGACCGTCAGACCAGGACTGCAGAGGTCGAAAGGAGGCGTCGCGGTACCAGCAATGGCGGGAAATATGGCCGATGCCTCCGCAGTGATAACAGAGGGGGCGCCTATCAACCGTGCGCCATGCGTCCGTTTTTCGAATTTGCGGGCGCCTCGAAGCCTCGTCTTGTGGCGGTGACCAAAATGCAGCGGATGACGGCTGGCGGTAGGACGGGATCGGCACAACAGGTGGGTGTCTGAGAGGTTCCTCTGGTGGTGATGACCAAGGTGTGGTTCTCGGCGGCTGATGTTGCGACCGCATGGGCATAACAGCTGGTTGACGTCGGACAGCGTCGGCATAACTTAGAGGACGCTGCTCGTAACCAGGATTGCCTGCGGAGAACGCTTGCCTAATTTCCTTGCGTACGACTTCAGCGACTGACGCCATGGGTGTGCCCATTGCCGGTATCCCGAGCTTCTGAAGTTCTTCGCGAAGAATCTCCCTAATTAGATCACGAAGGGAGTTCTGATTGCTAACGGTCATTGCGGTGGCGTTGATAGGAGTGCTGGTGGGCAAGCGATCGTACTGCCTGCACCTTAGATGTAGTGCGCGTTCAATACCAGTGGCTTCCTTTATAAAATCCGCCACGGTACTCGGTGGATTGCGCACAAGTCCGGCGAACAGTTCTTCTTTTATGCCACGCAGAAGGTAGCGTAATTTCTTTTCCTCAGGCATGTGAGGGTCAGCTCTACGACACAGGCGGGCCATGTCCTCGGCAAACATCGCTACAGTTTCGTTACCTTTCTGAAAGCGCAGCTCAATTAGTTGCTGGGCACGGTCCCGTCGATCGACACTCGCAAATGTTTCAATCAGCTGGTGTTGGAAATCATTCCATGTAGCGAAACTGGCTTCGCGGTTTTCAAACCACGTGCGAGCACTACCGTCAAGGGCGAAATACGCGTGGGAGAGCTTTTGTTGAGCAGTCCACCCATTGACCTTGGCAACACGTTCGTACTGGTCAAGCCAGTCTTCAACATCTTCATGTGCGCCACCATGAAAGCGATCGGGAATCTGTGGTTGCAGAAGGGTTACCTGGGACGGACTGTGAGTAGAGCTGTCTTGTGGAACTCGTGGAACCTGTGGCAGGCTGGCGGTTGCCATTGGCAGAGGTAGACAGGGCTCGGACGAGCGTTCTTGTAGGGGGTTGAGCTCGGGGGAAAGGCCTAGCAACCGCCGACTGAAGCAATGCACAGGAGTTGTAATTGCAGATGGGCTGGATGAACGGCTCCCAGGAGGAGTCCGGAGCATCAGGCAGGGTTGTGTACCCAGCACTTCCACCAGTGTCGCGATTCAACGCGAACAAGAGACAACAACGGCGGAGCAAGACGGCAGCGGAACAGCCTTGCTTGCTTGCTTGATCCTCATCCGTGGCGCTTACCCACTACGGGGGATTGGCCAAGAAGCCGGCGGTTAAAGGTTAAACGGAAGGGGGAGATGGAGAAAAAAAAGAAAAAAAAAGAAAAAACTAGACGGAAAACTAAATCAGGGTGAAGTATAGTGTTTATGATAATCTGGAAAGAGATTTACAGGGCAGAGACAGAATTAAAATCATTGTAATTGTATAAAAACAGCACAAAAATTTTGGTAGTATTAGAATAATTTCGAAACACCAATTAGCGATTTAATGAGTTATCCAATTATTTATTTCGAGAATTAACTGGATAGTCTTTTTGTGTCACAGATATAGTCACAGAGGGCCACGTTCAAGAAGGCCACCAGAACAACAGACGTCTTCTTCGTCTTCAAGTTCCCCCTGTCCCACTACACGGAGTACGTTAAAGCACATATCTTCATCGTAGTCTAAATTTCTACATAGAGCACGCGTCAATATATTGGCAAATATCTACAAGGACTGCACAGCAACCTTGGTATTCCACAAGAAAAGTAGAAAGTCACCTATCAAAAAAGGGGTCAGGCAAGGCGACACAATCTCTCCAATGCTATTCACCGCATGCTTAGAAGTATTCAAGCTCTTAGTTTGGCAAGGCTTAGGAGTGAGAATCAACGCGAATATCTTTGCACCCTTTGGTTTGCAGATGACATTGTCCTATTCAGCAACAATGGGGACGAATTACAGCAAATGATTGAGGACCTTAACCGACAAAGTGTTAGAGTGGGGTTGAAGATTCATATGCAGAAGACAACGATAATGTTCAATAGCCTGGCAAGGGAACAAGAATTCAGGATCGCCAGTCAGCCTCTAGAGTCTGTAAAGGAGTACGTTTATATAGGTCAATTACTCACAGGGGACCCTGCTCACGAGGAAGAAATTTATAGAAGAATAAAATTGGGCCGGAGTGCATACGGCAGGCATTACCAAATCCTGACTGGGAGATTACCACTGTCGTTGAAAAGAAAAGTGTGCAATCATTGCATTCTACCGGTGCTAACATATGGGGCAGAAACTTGGAGGTTAACAAAGAAGCTCGAGAGCAAGTTAAGGAACACACAAGGAGCCATGGAACGAAAAATGTTAGGCCTAACGTTAAGAGACAGGAAGAGAGCGGTGTGGATCAGAGAACAAACGGGGATAGCCAATATTCTAGTTGACATTAGCGGAAAAAGTGGAGCTGGGCAGGCCATATGTAATGCGTAGGATGGATAATCGGTGGACCATTTGAGTTACAGAATGGATACCAAGAGAAGGGAAGCGCAGTCGAGGATGGCAGAAAACTAGGTGGAGTGTGGAAGTTAGGAAATTCGGAGGCGTACTTTGGAATCAACTAGCACAATTGGAGATTGCAGGGAGAGGCCTTCGTCCTGCAGTGGACATAAATATAGGCTGCTGCTGCTGATGATGATGATATATGCTCCGGCTAATGATATACGCTCCGGCCATATATGCCCGGGCTAACTGCAATGATCTTGGTCAGAAATCTTCAAAGCAACTGGCATCCAATAAAATCAGGCAAGTTTGCACTCGGTCGCGCAAAGCTTAGGCACAGCGAAGCTTACTGGCTGCTACTGCTAGGTATGAACTTGGTTGCTGCTAGGTCTTAACTTGGTTTAACTTAACTACGCATGTAGGAAGGTATTCTCGAGCGATCATTTTCGGAGGCACCTTCCCTTTCGCGACATTTCGCGTGACTAGCGCTGGACGCGTGGGTGCCTACGAGCGACAGCGCTCCTGGCATGCCACAAACGCAGGCAGGCTAACCTAGTTTGGTACAGTGACAAGAACGCTGTTGCTTGCCGACGCCGAACGCGCTGGAGGCTAGCCGCTCGATATCAATCGGCCAGCTTCACTGTGTCTTGAGCTTTGAGCGGCCTAGTGCAAGCTTTCGCCTTTTTTTTTCTCCTGACTCAGCGCGCCGCGCAGAAAAGAGCGGAAGGGTTGGCAAGGCAGGGAGCTGGCGAGGAGGAGACGCACGCGGTCTCCTCCTCCTCTTTCGGGTTTCCACGACTACCACGGCTACGCGCCACAAATTACGGCTGGCTTAGACAGCTTCGCTGTTAAAAAGCGAATTATATGTCACTGACTACAAACGATGCATATGGCCAATATTTTCGTGAAATAAACCGAGTCGCAAGTCAGCGCTTGCTTGTAAACTACCTGTGTTCGTCGCCCTTGGCGCGTGTGGTTGTTTTACATACATAGTTAGCAATGCGTGCAGCTTTCAGTTCTTCAGCTTCATCAGTCATCCTAATTTTCTCTTTATATCGCACGAACTGCAGCATATAATGATGTAGATTTTTGCATGCTAAATAGCGATGCTGTTTAGACTAACATTCCGCACTTTTTTAAAACTGCAGCTTTAACACTTTCTGTATATATCTATACAATGTCGTACACACATGCAGACTTGATGTCACTTCTCGCAGGAACAAGAAACTTTTATATTGGCACTTGAATTATGCATATTATTGCCTTCAGACAGAACATTTACCCTTAAAGATAGGAATAAAGGCTTCGTTTATTTCTGTGACAGGCGTCTTTCATTCCAGTCCGCTAGTACATCCCACGAATTTGCCACGTTGAACAGCCACGTGCAAAATATAGTAATCAGTGCACAAAAATGGCGGTTTTGGCGCGTTGCTATTCCATGAGGTTTTGTTGAATTGCCACAGCTCATAAAAGCACATAAAAAACACATAAGAAACAGGAGAACTTTGTCATGCGACTGAACTCACCAGCGGCGTAGGTTCGGTGAGGGTGAAATTTCGCTGAAAAAGATATTGCCACATAATTAATTTTGTTTGCAATTTCAACGAGAAAGACTTCTGAATGTAACTATTTATGCTTTCGGTGAAATGGCGATGGACATACACGCCTCTACATTTCTATTTCTTACTTTTCCGTAGCTTCCATTTCTTGCAACCCGTAGCTTTTTTTTCCGTGTACTAATAAATACTAACTGAAATTATGGAGGGCCAGTGCTCTGACGAAGTACACGAGTGACACACAGCGCTCGCTAGCAACCCATGAGTTTATTGCTGCGTGTTTTGAACTTTATGCACTCGCAAAACAGAAGAAAAAAGGACTTTGACAATCTACTGGAGATCTATCACGATAAATGCAATATCTCATTTCTTATTTATTAAACGTCTTTCTCTCGCTCTCCTTTTCCCGTAGAATCAGTGACGACGTGCTGACGCACAAGTCTCCTTTTTGCGCGTCACAAAGGCCTCAACCCGGGCACTCTCTTCGCAGTGGTTGGTCACAATGTTGCGCCTGTCGAAATCTGGATGACACCTGCACTTTGCACATACCTGACCGCTGCATATCGAGATTGGCGTGCTTCAAAGAATTTGCGTGATCCCTCAGATGGTCTTTTACACAAACCCTCTTACGCTCACGTAACACGGGCCGCAGGACAGCATACCGTCACTGCTTCTGCACAACAACGAGATATTGTATCTATCGAGCTAGGTCTGCTGCATGCTCCCATCCCCCCTTGTTTAACAAGCAAGTGTTTTACGCATACGTGCATTAAGCAAGCGTCGCACGATTTTCGAGTTTATCTGAAGGCCTTCCGATGGCAAAAACGACGTTTCAGACGCAGGCTGTAGGAGATGACATTGTTCTCTTTGCACCATCATTGATTGAATACAGCAATTGCTTCGAAGACCCTAATTTCGCCGTATAGAATCAAAATAGACATTCGGCAGAAATCTGCCTGGTTCGGGACAACTAAATTAAAGATAAATGAAAAACTCCAACCACACTTTAATTCAAAAGCGTGACGTTTCGGAGCCCGACCCACTCCTTCTTCAAGGTTGACATGGCGTCAGCCGTAGCAGTGCTTATATGCGTTTTTCAGCGCTTTGACAGGCATGTAGGCACTGCCGAAGGTGCACAGGGCATTGTGTAAAATAAAACTTGTTGGGCGAGTTGGTTCATACTTCCAGGAAACTGCGCAAGACTCAAGCAAGGACAAAGTGAGGGACAAGCGCTGACTTATCAACTCTTAGTTAGCGCTTGTCCCTCCTTGTTTGTGTCTTGCACAGCATATTTGTTTTCCTCGAAACATTGCGTACAAGTTTAACTCACTTAACTGCCCCGACTCATACGTCTCATATTGGCGAGAATAAAAAATCCCGCAAAGAATTAACACAAGAAGCTCCTTCCACACCTAAACGGAGAACGCGGTGCTGTCTCAGAACACTGGGAGCTGTTTGATTACCAGACTAACCCCGATAGCGCTGTCATCTTGAAGAGAGAAAACAACCACCGGTCGCGGCACCTTTTAAAATCCTGCCACATCCAAATTAAGCTCCCATGGCACTTCCCTATTCCCATGATCTTATTCACATTGGAGCTGGCGAAACTCCCGATTGGGTGCGTGGTCATTTCAGCAGCAGAAGCGAGACGTATAGCTTTATCACGCCATATACCCGAGCTTAATTTTACGCAGCCCTACTACCTCAAAAGGTGGGCTACACCGCGAGCCCAGCTTCGCAGTGCTGCGTGCGTAATCAGGTAGATTCAACAAATAATTTGAGGCCAATCATTTTGGCTTACATGGTCGTTTGTAAGTGTTAAAACAAGGAACTAGACTTTTACGATGATTTCCTTCAACTTCACAACATGACATATGCCGTAAAGCTTGCAACTAAGTTATTTGTTGTCATTACTTTATGTAGAAAATTGATTGCTTTGACATTTATTGGAAATTACGTCCGCCTCAGCATAATTATTTTGTAGTGACGTCATCGTAGCACCTTTTGTGGTCTTTTTATTTAATGCTTTCCAAGTAAGAAAAATTGCGGCACAAACCATCCCACGAAGACTGCCGACGTTGATGCGTTAGCAATGCATCAATATTGACACGTGTGCTTAGTTATCCTTTTTCCGGGGAGTGCATTTCACCTGCTAAGAACTTAGTGCTATCGCTCAGCGCAAGACGCGCCGGCATTATTTGGAACTTACTGGATTGTTATCGCTGATTCCATCCGGTTGTGCATGTTCCCGCCCAACTCTGTTTAATCAAGTTGTATGCGCGCCACGTGTCGTGTAGTACTTTTTGGATAGCACACGGGCATCACGGGCGATAAGGCTGGAACCTTTGAAGAGTCCTGTATAAGAGTCAACGTGCTTGCTCCGCCGATCAGATTTTCGACGATCGCCGACATTGCTTGCCGGTTTCGTTGTGCTTGAGTGCTACTTGTTTTGCTGGGCAGAAGTTCGCCCATTGAATAGTTTAATTTGTAAATCGCAGTTCTGACACTGCGTCGTTCTTCACCGTCACGACCACGAGGTCGAACCGTCGCCAAGTTAGTGGGGTCGACGGCGCACATTGTAATGTACCCGTCAGCGAACCGCTGTGAACAATGTGGCCTGCTTTTCTCGTAATGAAAAACGCTGATTGCAGCTATATTGCCCTTAAATGCCACATTTTCGCACAAAATGCACACAACGTTTTCATTTATTGGAAATAAGCGCAAACTGTCGTTAAATGGAGGACTGGCACTCACTCACAGTCTGTTTCGGCACTTTCTTGTGCCTTTTTGTGTATGTTTCTCTTGCGTTCCACCTACACTGTTAATATTGTTGGGTCAGTTATTAATACCGTATTCTCTGCAAATCTTCCCTGGTTTCTTTATTCGCTGTGAAATGCAAAAAAGGTAATGAGTTCAATTAGGTAAGCTATACTCGCGAACAACTTTCTGTGGCAATGAAGGGATAGCTGCGGAGGAAAAGCGAGCACAAGTGAGAGTGCTTCTAGATGGAATCCCGCGTTTAAATCCACGTTATTTTAGGCTGTGGAAGAGAACACGTAAACACCTTATTAGCAACAATTAAATAGGACAGAACAGACAGAAGAAGAAGCTTGCTTAATTTGCGGCTTTCCCTTCCGCGTCTGAACAAACGCGAAACCGTAGCACACACGTGGAAGCTGCGTCGATTCAGCGTCTGTTCCGAGCAACCAACGCCGCCCGAGTGAGTGAGTGACAACTTTATTATTCGAAGGGGTGTGGGGTAAGGGAGGCTAAGCTACGTAGGCGGCCAGGCTGTGCTTCACGATCACGTCTTTAGCTCGTGGTGGTGGTGGTAAAATTTTATTTCCCAAGGAAGGGGTCCTGAAGGAAACTCAGCTAGGCGCCAGCTGCAGAGGGCACCTCCCACGTCGGCACAGAGAGCCCGAAGCTCTCCGCCACCTCGCGGGCCTTCTGGACAACCCGAAGTTGGTCGTGTAGTGAAGCACCCTTTAGTACTTTGTCCCAATGTCCCTTGTTCTTCGCGTAAGCGTCACTCGATGCACAACCACACAGCATATGGTTCAAGTCAACACGTTCACTGCAATGTTCACACACATGTTGTTCGTCGCAGTCTGAGTCGATGTGCTTCATGCGCCAGGGGTTGGGGTATGAGTTCGTTTGGAGCAAGCGTAGCGCGACAGACTGGCTGCGCGTTAATTTCTTATCCGGGAGGGGGAACTCTCGTCTGCTTAGATAAAAGTGCTTAGTGAGCTCGTTGTAAGTAAATAATTGATCGCTGTACTAGATATGTGGGGTAGCGGGGGAAACCGGAGGGACGCGGTCGATGAGTCCTCGCGCCACCTCGTGTGCCATCTCGTTGAGGTTCCGCAGGCCGCCCCCTAAGCTGCCCATGTGTGCCGGGAAACATACAAGGGAGTGATCGGTGATGTTACTTCCGCCTAAGACTCGTAGTGCCGTCTTGTCTATCCCGCTCTTGGCGAAAGCTCGAGTGGCTGCTCTAGAGTCGCTGTATACAGTTGTGAAGCTCGAGTCTTTGAGAGCTAGTGCTATCGCTGCTTGTTCACCTACCTCTGGCTTCTTAGCTTAAAGCGTGAGTGAGTTGCGCATTCGCCCGTGTCCGTCGATTACGGCTACCGAGTAGGCGTGCTCTCCCGGTATGTACGCAGCATCCACGAAAGCTGTCTGGTCGGGAAACCTTGCCGCGTCTGCCGCGAGGGCTCTGGCGCGGGCGCGTCTTCTTCCTTGATTGTGGATCGGGTGTACGTTTCTTGGGAAGGGGAGCACTTTAATTGCTTCTCGCATGACTTCAGGTAACTGCAAGACGTTGTCCCTTTCCGCTATGGTGTTCAGGCTGAGCTTGACGAGAATCTCTCTGCCCGCTTTGGTGCTTGATAGGCGTGCGATCTGTGCCGTGTGCTGAGCCTCGATGATTTCAGCAAGGGTATTGTGCACTCCTAGCTGTAAGATTAGATCAGTGGAGGCATTATCGGGGAGCCCCAATGCTGTGTTGAAAGCTCGTCGTATGTGTACTTCGAGCCTTTTCCGGTGTTGTTTTTTTCCAGTTGATCATCGCAGCTGCGTATGTGATGTGACAGAGTACAAAAGCGTGGACCATTCTAATGGCGTTGTCCCCGCTCAGTCCCCTGTGCCTATTCATGATGCGCCGAAACATTCGGATCGCGTTCGCAATCTTGATCTTGATGGTGTCCAGCATCACCCAGTTGGAGCCGCTACTTTGGATGATTAGTCCTAGGATTCGTATTTTGTCAACCGTATGTATGCGATTTCCATCCCTGTCGTGCAACTCTATGCATGCAGTGTGGTGTCTGCGCCAATCGTTGGACGGGCGACCTGATCTTGGGGGATGGTAGATGAGCAGCTCGGATTTTCGGGAAGAGCAGCGAAGTCCCATTGGGGTGAGATGGGCTTCAGTAACCGAGATGGCTTCTTGCATGCGAGATTCTAATTCCGCATCGGTGCCACCAGTGCTCCAGATGCTGACATCGTCTGCGTATAGGGTGTTCTCCACATCGGCAATTTCACCCAGTGCGCGAGAGAGCTATGTCATCGCCAAGTTAAATAACAATGGCGAAAGGAGCGAGCCTTGCGGTGTTACCTTATCGCCCAGTTCAAATATCTCCGAGACATGCTTGCCTATACGGAGAGTGGCCGTTCGATCCTCCAGAAACGCCCCATATCCCTGACCTCTTGCTTGGGCAAGCTAATGGAACACGTCGTGTTCTGCCGTCTACAAAACTACACGGAAGAGCACAACCTACTTCCCCCCACTATACTAGGCTTGCGAGCTCACCTATCCACCCAGAATGTCCTCATCCAAATGTACCATGATCTCCTAAGACCAGAGAGTGGTACAAGCACCAAAGCCTTACTCGGCCTAGACCTTCACAAAGCATTTGATAACGTGAAGCACACTGCCATAGTAAACAGCTTGGCCGAGTTGCAACCGGGAGAGCGCACGTACAATTACATATGTGCTGTTCTATCAAACCGTACGGTAGAACTCTCGGTGGGTAATCTACTCTCCAAACCAATCAATCTCGGAGATCGCGGCACACCTCAAGGAGCTGTTCTATCACCTTTCCTATTTAATCTCGCAATGAAGTCGCTACCATCCAAACTCGACACGATACCCGGCCTGCGACACACTCTCTACGCCGACGACATTACGCTCTGGACGACCACAGGATCCGACGGACAAGTCGAAGAGACCATGCAAAAGGCAGCCGACACGGTCGTCAAGCATGTGACTGACGCGGGTTTAGAGTGCTCGCAGAGCAAATCGGGGATACTAATACTGCGACCCCCTGACCGGCGCAGAATAAAAACCCACTACCGAACATTAACGTGTACGTCAACAACACTGCAATACCTCACGTGGATCATATGAGGGTCCTGGGCCTTTTTGTACAAAAGAACCACCACAACAACATCACCATTGATCGCCTCACCATAGCGGTGAATCAGACGGTCTATTTAATCACCCGAGTGAGGGCACGCAAGCAAGGTATGAAGGAGAAGGCGCTACTCCAAATCAT
The DNA here is from genome assembly GCF_013339745.2 of Dermacentor silvarum. Lineage (NCBI taxonomy): Eukaryota > Metazoa > Arthropoda > Arachnida > Ixodida > Ixodidae > Dermacentor > Dermacentor silvarum. The sequence goes on from NC_051160.1 coordinate 184,336,183, forward strand.
CCACTCCTTTGTCATCTCAAGGCTCACCTACGCCTTTCCCTACCTACAACTACTCCAAACTGAAAGAGCAAAACTAGACTGCCTCATTCGCAAAGTGTACAAATCAGCGCTGGGGCTCATCCGTACCACCCCTACCGAGCACCTCCTAAGTCTCGGCTTACACAATACCGTAGAAGAGCTTCTAGAAGCCCACCGCATGGCGCACATTCACCGACTGCAGGGAAGCAAGACAGGCCGTTGGATGCTACACCGCATCGGGCACAAAGTACCTCCAACGCACAACGATCCTGCCACCATTCCCCCCAACATCAGAAAGAGGTTCATCATCAAGCCACTGCCAAAAAACATGCTGGCAGGTCATCACGACTGCAGACGGAAAGCAAGAGCTCAAGCCCTGCACAAAACCCACGGGTCCAACTCCGAAGCAGCATACGTCGACGCTGCTCAATATTCCTTACCGCATAACACGTACGCAATCAGCGTAATTAGCCTACCCAATATCATCAACAACAACGACAACAACGAATTTACGCCCCGAGCAACACCAACAAGAACGGCCTGTTCTGTCCGTGCCCTCAACTCGGCGGAGGCAGAAGAGGCGGCCATTGCCCTCGCTGCAGCAGCCGGATTTACAACTATAATCAGCGACTCAAAGACCGCCATATCCAACTTTGCACGTGGAATCGTGGCCCCAGCCACGCTACGAATACTGCATCCCCTACTCTCCCCTAAACACCAAGATAGTGAAGAAGAACCCACCCCAATTGAATTGATTTGGGTCCCGGCTCACGCAGGGAACCCGGGGAACGAGGCGGCCCACCAGTGTGCTCAAGGATTCGTCAGCCGAGCGGTGGGTCCCATCTCTGACCCAGGGAACCTGGTCAGCGAGCCACTGACCACATACCACGATATTGCCCAATACTACAGCCTCACAAGACGGACAATCCCAAGCTCACCAAAGGACAAGAAGTCACCTGGCACCGACTCCAAACGCACTCCTTTCCCAGCCCACAAATATACGCACACATTTACCCTGACTTGACAGACCCAACTGCTTATTATGTGGTTCCATAGCCTCCCTAAATCATATTCTCTGGGGCTGCAGAGAAGATACCCCTCCCACCAGATCTCCTGGCCGCTCCCTCGCCTGAAGCGTGGGAAGTGATACTTATGAACCCGAACCTGGAGGTTCAACTTCAGGCCATCAAAAGAGCCAAGGAGGTGGCTGTGATGCACCACCTAGTAGCCACCCCTCACTAAGCCAAATTAGCAAAATAAAGTTGTTTCTTCCTCCTCCAGAAACGCCTTGACGTAGCGGTAGAAGCGTGTTCCGAGATTGTGTTCAGATATGGCTTTGAGAATGACTTGATGTTGGATGTTGTCAAAAGCTTGCTCCACGTCAAGTCCTAGTAGCGCCTTGGTGTCTCGTGTGGGGCGATCCAGCAGACTTTCTTGATTCTTAGCATAGCGTCTTGCGTTGAGAGACCCGGCCTATAGCCGATCATATTGTAGGGGAAGTACTCCTTTTCCTCTACGTGTTCCGATAGTCAGTTCAGGATGACGTGTTCGGCTAGTTTTCCAAGGCAGGACGTTAGTGAGATCGGCCTCAGGTTTGTAGCCCCAGCGGCTTGCCCGCTTTTGGGATGAGGACCACCCGCCGTGGTTACTCAGTGGCTATGGTGTTGGGCTGCTGAGCACGAGGTCGCGGGATTGAATCCCGGCCACGGCGGCCGCATTTCGATGGGGGCGAAATGCGAAAACACCCGTGTACTTAGATTTAGGTGCATGTTAAAGCACCCCAGGTGGTCCAAATTTCCGGAGTCCCCCACTACGGCGTGCCTCATAATCAGAACTGGTTTTGGCACGTAAAACCCCATAATTTGTTTAATTTGGGATGAGGACCGTGTTGGCATACTTCCACTCTGCAGGTAGATGGCCGGTTTTCCAGGCTTGGTTGATTTGTTGCGTTAAGAACGTGACCGAAGTGTCGTCTAAATTTCGGTGGGCCCGATTTGTGATACCATCGGGGCCTGCTGTAGAGTTACTGTTGAGGTTGTGAATTGCGAAGCGTACTTCGCTTTCTATGAAGTCCGCATCTAGCTCCGGGGTTGGGACATCGTCGTAGTTCTTCCTTTGTAAGCTACGAGATTGCCCCGATTTAAGCGGTAAGTACCGTTTGACAAGGTCTTCTTTAAGTGCTTCGGCAGTACCGCTTTGCTTCGCGTGGTGCTTAGGCTGATCCGTTGCTTAGTTTTGGAGTTTGTTCCGTTTTCGTCAAGGAGGTGTTTTATCAGCCTCCACCCACTCGCTCTGCGTATTTGCCCGTTGAGGGAGTTACAGACTTCGTCCCATTGTTGTCGGGAGAGAACCACGCAGTATTCTTCAATGGTCTTGTTGAGTTCGGCGAGTTTCCTTCGTAGTCTTCTGCTGAAACGTTTACCCTTCCACCTGGCTAGTATGGATTGTTTGGCTTCGAGTAGATTCGCTAGCCGACTGTCCATTCTCTCTACCTTAACGTCCGTCGTAATCATTCGTTCCGAGGCTACGATGTCTGCTTTGAGCTGTTCGGCCCAGCTCGTTATCGTGTGCGTCGTGTTTGCTCCTGTTGAGTTGGATGGCTGCGTCCGTATTGCACGAAATTTGTGCCAATCGATTAGTTTGTACTTCCTTTGCTTCTTTCCCGGGAGCTCTGCATCAATTCGGAGAATATAGTGGTCACTGCCAAGGTCTATGCCCGAGTACATTTCTCCTATGCCAGGCACATTTCTCTACGCCCCGGACGAAAGTGAGGTCCGGTGTGGTGTCTTGACATGTGGAAGTGTCACATCTAGTTCGGGTTTCCGGGTCTGTGATCAGCGTGAGGACGAGATCGGAGGTTGTCGTGTGAAGACGATCTCCCTTGCTAGAGGGATACGCGTAGACCCATGCCTGGTGTGGGGCGTTAAAATCCCCACCTACAATCAGCGGACTATCTTTGGCGATGTGCGCGATCTTGACCAGTATGCCTCTGAACGCTTGCCTCGTGTCCTTAGGGCTGCTGTACAGATTAGTGAGAAAAATGCTTCGCTTGTTCCCTACGTGGTCGTTTGGTATGGTCTCGATCGTGAGGTGCTCTAGATAACAGGTTGTGTTGCGGATTTCATGCCGAATGTACGGGATCTTCTTTCCAATCAGAATAGCGACGCCTATGCCTTGCTCGTTTCTGTGGGCTTCGGCCTCATATCCCGTAAGGGCCAGTTCAGTTATGAGTGTTTCTTGTAGCAAGATGACGTGTGGCTTCTCGGTTTCTGATTTGACCATCTGCAGGAGGACCGCCTTTTTTGAGGCAATTCCCCTGCAGTTCCATTGCCAGATGCGGAGATTTCGTGTTTTATTTGTAATTGCCATGTTGGCTGTTGTAGCCCCCTTCACTTGCAGTGAAACCGTCATGTGGTGGCCCTTGCGCACCAACGTGTTGTGAACTCATCCTCTCCATGGACGGTACTACCGTGTTGTTTAGATACATTTCGATTTTCTGAACTCGCGTGCTAAATATGTCCATTTTCTCGTTCATTCGCTCTATGCTCTCGTGCATTAGCCTCATATTCTCGCTCATGGCATCCATGGCGTCCTTAACGTCTGATCGCACGGCCATTCGCGGTTGCGTTACAGCTCGCTTCTTAGGAGGCCGGCATTGTTTGCGTTGTTTTCCGTGTCTCGCAATCTCAACTGGCTGGGGAGTTTCGATGTCGGTTGGGGCTTCGCGAGTGCGCGTTGGCCTACTGCTGTTCGCTTTACGTATTTCAGTTAATTCGAGTGTTAGCTTAGTATAAGCGGCTTTTAGCTCTCTTAGTTCCTGTTCTAACATAGCTATCCGCTCTTTATTTGGGTTGCGGGACTCATTTTCCTTTGGGGTGGTCGTCGTAGCGCCTCTGACTTTGTCTGCCCACGTGCCGTCGCCTCCGTTGTTCGTTCCACCGAAGCGCACCTGTGACCTTGAACGACTCCTGCTTGTCCTCGCAGGTGTGCGGCTCCTCTATCGAGAGCGTGAGCGGTTGCGTCCCGGCATCTTCAACGTAGATCGGCCACGTTCCGCGCGTTGCTTTTCTTCTTTGACTAGCTGTGCCTTCTCTTGTTGCTCCAGTCGCGCTCGTTGTCGTCAAGTATCGAATGAGATAGCGGTTCTTACACACCTTGTCCGCTGTCGCGTGCAAGCCCCCGCACAGCTTGCATTTCGGATCGCACACATGGGATGAGGTGGGGTTAGGAAGTCCACAGCCCCTGCATTCGGTGGAGCCCGGCTCGGGGCAAACGTCCGCACGTTGTCCGAGTTTGCCGCATACGTAGCATATGTCCACTTGTTTGCGATGTAAGGAGCAGGGTACCAGTGTTGGTCCATATCTTACGAAGTTTGGGACGCGAAGTGCGTCAAACACAATGATCACTGATCCTGAGTTCTTGATTTTTTCGCCGCTAGTGCCAAGGGGTTGCGGTCATTCACGATGTTTCTTTCAATCGTCCTGTGATTGTCGGCAGTGTCGCTGTATCTGATTACCGTCTTGCAGGTGTCGCTTGGGGCAGTTTCGTAAGCGCTGACTGCGTACTCTTTTCCGGCTATTCGGATAGCCCTTACGTCCGCATACTTGTCTGCATTTTCTCGAAAGGGCGTGCTCGCCACCATGATATTCTGCGTAATATTGGGACATATAATGTCCTCCATGGTCAGCTCTGGATTAAGTTCTACTGCTGCCATGAGGGCTTTACTCACTGACGTAGGTCCGATCTTTTGGATATTCAAGCCGCCCTTTGGGCGAAGCACTATATTGATGTTGTCTTGCGGTAGGGGTGGCATGCGTGAGGCTCTAATCACCCGGTTCATAATGTTAGGAGGCGTGCGAGAAGAGCTCACCTGCCCGCCGCTTGTATGTTGTGCTTGCTGTTGCGCAGTGGTTTCGGCGCGTTCCTATTTTTACGTTTTCCGGCTGGTCACCACTTTCCAGCCCGTCTTGTCCTCTTGCCCATTAGTCATTGCTGAAGTAGTCTGTGTTGCTGGTAAATCCTCCGCAGAGCTACCCATTTCTTCGCTAGAAGTCGCCATTCTCTCCGTGTCGCGCCCGGCGCGAAGGGCAGGTGCCGTCTCGCCGAGGTCTCGCGTACCGACCGGCGCGCGGCGAGCGCGTCGGCTGAGCCAAGCGTCTGGTGTGCACGCGTAGGCTCAGTTCGGCAGCGGCCTGGACGCGGTAGAAAAGTTCTCGTAGATTCGTCACAAATGGTGCCCTACCTCCAAATCGGGTATCCACGGTTTCCTTGTAACTTCACGAAACTCTTGGTGCAAGAACTTCGGCGAAATTGGATAGAAATCGCTGCGAAATCATGTGAAGATGACAGAGCCGATAGGAGCACGTCCACAGACCTCGGCGACCGCAGTGCCTCCCCTCTCGTGGCAGGACCCGTCTCTGGATGTCTCGGTCGGTGCTGGAAAGAAGGGCCTCCCATTGTTCCTCGATGGGGGGTGACAAGACGAGGTCGGCGGGCGGAGGATCCTCTGTGCAGCCCCAGAGGATGTGGTTCACCGAGGCAACATCACCGCACAAGCTGCAGCGTGGATCGACGAGATCTAGGTGGATGTGCGAATACACCAGAGGACACGGAAAGGTGCGGGTCTGGAGGCGACGCCAGGCGATCTCGGACCGCTTGGAAAGACGGGCATGTGAGGGTGGGTAGGCGTACCGTTCAAAGCGATAGTGCTGGGTAATGTCGTGGTAGGTGACCATGGTCTCCGGCACTGGGGCGTCCGACGCGGAGGGGCCCACCGCTCGGTCGACGAATCCTCGAGCGTCTTGGTGAGCCGGCTCGTTGCCAGGGTGACCCGAATGGGCGGGGACCCAGACCAGTTCGATGCGACGTGGTTCGTCTTCCAGTAGGAGTGGGCGAAGGAGCCGTAGGATGGTAGGCGAAACGAGACGTCGGGCGAAATTGGAGATGGCGTGCTGGCAGTCGGAGAGTATGACGCTGGCGTCGGTTGTGGTGGCGGCTAAAGCGATGGCCGCCTCCTCTGCCTCGACGACGTAGGGCGTTCGAACGGTGGCGGCCGTGATTGTCGGCCCCGAGGGCGCCGAGGAGGGGAAGACGGAGACGACTGCGAAGGCGTCCCCGGGCGAGGCGCATCGGTCGGCATCCACGTAGGCGACGGCCGTGTGGTCGGCGTACTTGGCGTGAAGCATGGCCGCACGGGCTTGGCGGCGGGCGTCGTGATGTCCCGCGAGCATATTCTTGGGTAGCGGCTTCATGGAGAAGGCCGCCCGAAGAGCTTGCGGTAGTGAGACAAGGTCCGGCGGATGAGGAGAGTTGTCATGATCAATGGAAGAGAGAATGTAGCGACCGGTTGGCGAACGATATAGGCGTTGCACCTGACCGGTGCGGTGAGCTTCGATCAGTACGTGGAGCGTGTTGTGCACTCCCAGGCGGAGAAGACACGCTCTGGACGCGTTGGGGGGAAGGCCCAGGGCGGTCTTCTATGCCCGCCGGATGAGGCGTTAACCTTGTCGCGTTCCGTCTTCAGAAGGCGAGTGTAAGGAAGGCCATACGTGAGACGGGAAACGACGAAAGCGTCGATTAGGCGGAGGAGATCGTGTTCACGCATGCCCGTGCACTGCGCTCGGACACGAGCGAGCATGCGCGCGGTTTGCTGAACCGAAATCGAGAGCCGGTCGGTCGATGGTGTGACCGTTATGGCGGGTGACTGCAGTATCAGCCTGAGCACCCGGAGATGCGAGACGACGGGAACGGGAGTGGAATTGGCGTGAATCGTGATGGTGGGGTGAGGGGTCTTGTGGCGACACCGGTCGGAGGGCCGCATTTTGAGGAGGGCCGATTGGGCCGCCGAGAAAGTGAGACCGGCCGCGTGCACGTGACCCATGACGACGTCAGTTGCGCGTTGCAACATCTGCTCGGTGTGTCCGTCGGAACCAGTCGTAACCCAAAGAGTGATGTCGTCCGCGTACAGGGTTTGTTTGAGATCGGGGATACGGTCGAGCTTGTCCGAAAGTGAGCGAAGGGCGAGATTGAAAAGAAAAGGCCACAAGACGGCGCCCTGAGGGGTGCCACGAGATCTAAGCGCTTACTTGTGAGGCGAGAGATCTCCTGCTATGATTTCGGCCGTACGGGCGGTGAGGAAGGAGCGAATGTAGTCGCAGGTGCGAGGCGCCGGGGTAGATGGTTGCAAGTTCTGTAAGAATAGCCAAATGGCAGACGTGGTCGAACGCCTTGTGAAGGTCGAGGCTAAGGAGAGCCTTAGCCTTAGGTCATGGTTGAGTTGCAAGAGGACGTCTTGCGTGGAGAGCTGGGGGGAAAACCAATCATGGTGTGGGGAAGGCGGTGGTGAGCGTCCGCGTATGTTTGCAAGCGAGCTAGGACGACGTTTTCCATGAGCTTGCCGACGCACGAACTTAGGGAGATGTGCCGGAGATTCTCGATTGTGAGTTTCTAGCCCGGCTTGGGGATGAAAGCCATGCGAGCGTGTTTCCACTACTGGGGGAGCTTGCCGCAGCGCCAGCACTGATTCAGGAACAAAGTGAGGGCAATGACCAAAGGGGCGTCAAGATTTCGGAGGAGTTTGCTGGGGATGCGATCTGGACCGGGGCCGGAGGTGGTGCGGAGCTTGTGCAGCGCCGCGTAGACTCCCACTTCCGTGATATCGGTGTCCAGTTCGGCGTTGGGGGCCCCGGAGTAGGACGCGAGAGGAGGACAAGAGGTGCCCGGGGGCGGCAGCTGGAGGTACTTGGGGGCCAGTGCTGCTATCAGCGATGGAGTGTCGCCGGGGTAGGCCCGTACAACGCGTTGTAATTGTTTCCTAGCGACTGACTTGGCTGAAGCAGAGTCTATGAGGTGGCGGAGTAGATGCCACGATTGCTTGCTGCCCAACTGACCGGAGAGCCTCGAGCAGAGCTGCTCCCACTGTTGGCAGGCGAGCAAGCTGGTGTGTTGCTAGATCTCGCGATCGAGGTATGCGATGCGGTGGCGCAGGCGACGGTTGTGACGTTGCTTATGCCAACGTTTACCGAGGCCCGTGCGAGCGGTCCACAGGTGGGCGAGACGGGAGCCAATTGCCGGATAGTCCTCTGTGGTGGGGATCGAGGCGGTGACCCCGTCGAGGTCCGTCAGTAGCTGGTCGGTCCACTTCGAAAGGGCCTCGATGTCGGGGACGGCAGATTGCAGTCGGCGTGCTCGGAACGCGTCCCAATTAGTATAGCGGGTCGTGTGCGGCGCGGCTTGCACGGGGAGGTGCGGGCTTGTATGGCGAGGACGTAGTGGTCGTTTCCCAGGGACTGATGCGTATTGGACCAGCGCGCGTCATGCACGTCACGGCAAAAGCTGAGGTCCGAAGTCGTGTCGTGGCACACGCTGTTGCCGATGCGCGTGGGCTGCGTGGGGTCGGTGAGCAGGGAGAGGTGAAGGTCGTGTGCGGGCTGCCACAGCCTCGTGCCGGGACCATCAGCCTTGGGGTAACCTATGTCCGGATGCCTGCCGTTGAAGTCGCCGAGATCGAGGAGGGGGGACTTGGCTGCTCTTACGGCAGCGGCACGGAGCAGGGCAAGGACACACAAGTCTTTGGTGACGCAGGGGGGGGGGGGTGTAAACATTGAGAATGAAGAGAGAAGGGTCTTCACGTCGTTGAGATAGGACCTTGAGAAAGACGTGGTGGACCGTAGAGAAGGGTAGATCGGCTCGGTTGACCGTGAGCATCCGCCGAGTGAGGACGGCCGTGACGGGATGGGGCAGAAGGCGATGAGCAACTTGGTCGTGGGCGCCGTAACCCGAGAGGGAAACGGTGGCGTGAGTCTCCTGTAGTACGATGACGTCTGGAGAGGCCGAGGGCCCCAGTTGTTCAAGGTGTAGGAGGTGGTTACGCTTGGACCACGCCGACTGGATGGGCTTAGAGGCGCGCTAGGGCGCCACCGGGGCGAGGCTCGGAAAGTCAGTGGCTTACTTGGAGGGTGGAGGCGGCGGAGGACCGCGTGCCGCTTGCTTCGGGCGTTGAGGGCGTTGCACGTAGCGATGCTTACAGTTGGACCTATGCGTGAAGTGATTCCCGTTGCAGACGATGCAGCGGGGGATGTAAGTGGGGGGGCGAGCCCTCGGGCGGTGGGGGGTGAGTGTCGCCACAACGACGGCACCGGTCCTGCTCTGGTTTGGGGCACACGCCGGTCTGGTGTACCAGTCGAGCGGCAGTTGAAACAGGCCTTCACCTTGTTGTGGAAAGGAAGGAGGCGAAGGTGGACTCCATGGTGGAAGATCCACCGAGGTAGGTTGGGGTCCGTGAGGGTGACCAACATGTGGGGAGTCTTGCCCATACGGCGGCCACCCACAATAGAAAGTGCAGGATTGCTTGTCTGAAGATTGTCAAGGATGACTTCATCCGTTAAATCGTCGGAGGCGTGTTAGAGTATGCCCCGTAGGACATCGTTCGGCGGTGGGGCGCAGAGGTGGACGGTGAAGGTGGTGCCGGACACCGTGAGGGAGGTGATGCGGAGGTAGGCTTTAGCGCGAACCGATTCCGCGACTCTGAGCATAAAGGTGTTGTTAACCGCGTGGACCCACACCGTGTGGCGAGATGCGGGCGGGAGGTCTTACAGGCTCGCTGCTTGCAGCAAGGCGGTGTATAAATGCCAAGGCTGGAGCTTGGTGAGGTCGACGGGGGTTTTGGGGCGGCCGACAACGTGAATCGTGTCGGCCGGTAGTCGAGGAAGTGGAGCGTGGCGGCGAGGCTGACGAGGTGAAGCACTTGCCTGCGTCGATGGTGGCGGTGGCGGCGGCAAGGTGCAACGCTGCGCAGCGTTGCTCTTGGGTGCGAAGGCGTAGCGTCTGCCAGGAAGCGTCCGAAAATTCTTCGAGGGTTACCTCCTGTCCTTGGACAGCGTTCTTAATGGCGGTGGGCAGCCAGGAGATGGGCGACAAGGTAGCGGCGGGCGACCGGGTGGTCGCCCCGTCGTCTGCGGGTTGGCGGGCAGGCGGCTGCACTCGAGCTATAGCCGGACAGGCCTAGGTCGGCGCACGGCTTGATCAAGGACTTCCGAAAACTCTCCTGGGCCACACCGGGCAAGTATCGGGATAATATTGGTATCAAAATGATCCCGACGGCTTACTTCACCCACTCGTAAAGAAACTATCTGGATAGGGCGAGAACAACTGGCACGAGGGCTGAAAATTGGCGGATCCGACGCGAGGTGCGACTGCTCACGACGGCGACGCCAGCGTCTCCGCTGCCGAACTACTTGGCACGGTAACACGTGTGCAGCCTCCACACACCCGTAGCGTTCCCTTCATTGCCACAGAAAGTTGTCTGCGAGTACACGCCACTGTGACAGTACGGTCATCAGGTTACTTCAGACGAGATTATATTTATCGCCCTGCACGGTTACGCGCACGACAGCGATGCGACAAAGTTGTAACTATGTCAGGAGCTAGAATCATTCGGTAGTTTTATTTCAGTTATTAGTGGCCACTGTCTTGCATCAAACTAAGCATACCGCACAGAAGAACGAAAGGAAATTTTAATAGCCACCGTTCAACTCCGTGTTATGACGTCCTTCGTCTATAGAGACTGCCGTGTCACAGATTATCTTCGTATAATGCCACATTTCAGTTTTCCTTTTGCCGCAGCTAATCAGAGTAACAAAGCGCACGACTTACTTGTGAGGCAAAATTTATTCGCCGTAGTGACACCAGCACCACAAATTAAAAGAACATCCCTGGTCTCGTAACCACTAAGCGAGAGTCATGCGATTATCGCAATTATCATAATTGATTAATCTAAGTATAAAGAGTACACTTTATATTACAATAACTAAATTATGATACATATCACGTCGTACGCATGACATGATATTTTCACGTAGTAGTGACGATGAAGCAAACAGTCGTAAAACTGTGAATGACGAAACTGATTCTTTATTTGGCGAACCTGTTGCCAAAAAGGCAAGTTAGACTCGAAGCACAACGATAGCGGCGAATACAGTCGGCGATCGTCGAAAATCTGATCATCGGCAAAACGCGTCGGCTTTTATACATGAGTCATCGAAGGTTCCAGATTAATACCTGGTGCCCGCGTGTCTTCCAGAAAGTTCTAGACAATTCGCGTCACTCATACAAGCATATTACATGAGCGTCGGTGACAAGAGACAACGGATAGAAGCAACAATAATGTTCGAGAAACATAACTGCGAGTCGGCCTAGTTGGAAAAGATTCATTTCTTAACTTTTTGTGCGCAAACAAACAGGGACGAAGAAAAGGAGAACACAAATTAGACACCAGCAACGCAGCCAACCTTGTCGCGATTTCTCTTTTTTATTTTCGAATGTGCAGTTAATAAACGTGAAGCTCTAGCATCTATTTTTGATTCGTATGCCGCTGACGTGGCTGTATTGACGGAGACTTGGTTGACCGATAAAATTATTAGCGATGAGCTGTTCCACTGTGACAAGAATTACGTTGTTCACCCTCGTGACCGCGACCTAAAATCAGGTGGTGGTGTGTTAATTGTCGTCGCCGACAATATAGTGTCTTATAGGATTCCACTTTTGTCGTCTTTATAATTGGTTTGTGTTCGTATTGTTATAAACCATCAAAACATATTGCTTTGTGCGTGTTATCGGTCGCCAAGTGCACCATCTACTTTTTGGGATGAACTGCATGACATTCTGAATTTTCTCGTCTCTGAATTTCCACAGTCACCGTTATTCCTTTTAGGCGATTTTAATTTCCCTAAAATAAGGTGGACTTCGCTATCGACCTTCGTTGTCGGTACATCCGCCAAAATTCAATCTTTCCTTAACTTGTGCCTAAATTTTAATCTTACGCAACTTGTTTCTGGGCCTACTAGAGCGGGCACTACTTCATATAACACTCTAGACTTGATCCTTGTCACTGAACCAAACTTAATACATTCTTTAACTTGTTTCCCCGGACTAAGCGATCACTGCTTTTTACATTTTTTTGTAACAGGCCCCGTTAGATGTGAGAAGAACAATGCAAAATTTATCAGAGATTATGCGAGTGGTGATTACACTGCAATTAATAATGAGCTTGCCGTATTCATTGACGACTGTATACCAGAATATTTCAGCCGTACCGTAGAAGAAAATTGGAACTTGTTTAAAAACAAAGCCACGTCACTTGTCGCTAAATATGTGCCACTGCGCAGACTTTCCGGAAATAAACGCTCTCCTTGGTTTTCGACGACATTAAAAAGACTGCCAAACAAGAAAAAACGTCTTTTCCGTCTTGCAAAACGCAGTCGAACATCTACTCGTTGGAATGATTATTCTAATGCGCTGCATGCTTATCGTACCGTGTTAAAAGGAGCGAAGGATGTTTTTTTAATACCCATCTTCCCTCACTTCTTTCTACAAATCCATCAAAATTTTGGAGTACTGTTCAAATAAAAAAGAAAAATAGCATATATCTTACAGATAGCGATGGTAACACCATGAGCAATGCAGAATGTTGCAATGTCCTAAATGATACTTTCGCGAAATCATTTTCTGTTTGCTGTGTTGATACAGAGCCACACATGCGCAAAGAAGATTTGTTTCCCATGGATCCACTTGTCGATTTTGCGGGGATAGTGAAGTTTATTCAAGATTTAAAACTATCGTCTTCCTGTGGTGCCGACGAAATTAATTCGAAGTTTTTGAAGAATACTGCTGTCTACTCCTCTATATTTTTATGTACCTTTTCACCCAATCTATTGAGTGCTCAACTTTGCCTGCAGACTGGAAGGTGGGGAAGGTGGTCCCTCTGCTGAAATCAGGTAACCCGCATTCTCCTCTCAATTACAGACCCATTTCAGTTACCAGCGTCCCTTGCAAAATCCTTGAACGCGTCATATTTTCCAATCTTGTCTCATTTCTGGAGTCCAACTCTTTCTTCACTTCATCTCAGCATGGGTTTCGCAAAAACTACTCTTGCGAAACGCAACTAATATCGTTTATGCACAACATTTCTTACTCTTTAGACAAAGGCCAGGTCATTGACTGTATCTTTCTAGATTTTGCGAAAGCGTTTAACAAGGTGTCTCATCGCTTATTGCTTCTTAAACTTAGTACTCTTAATATTGATCCTAATATTCTGAAATGGATAGAATGTTTTCTAAACAACCATACCCAATTTGTAACCACCAATGATTCTGCATCTCCGCACTGCGCCGTGAAGTCAGGTGTTCCTCAAGGCTCTGTCTTGGTACCATTACTATTCCTAATTTATATAAACGATTTACCTGCCGTAATTATTAGTTCTATTTAACTTTTGCGTTCTATATCCTGAAATAATCAGCATGATAACTTTATGCTTCAGTCAGATCTAGATAACATTTCAAGGTGGTGCTCACAATGGCTAATGTTCTTAAATCCGACTAAATGCAAAATTATGTCTGTCTCGCGTCGCTCAAACTCACCCACTCCTTTCTGCTATATTATCAATGAAGCCAACCTTGAGCACGTGACTTCCTCTAAATATCTTGGAATTCAGCTAAACAGTAACCTTTCGTGGCATGCGCACATTGAACACATCACTAACAATGCAAACCGATCTCTTGGCTACGTTCGCAGGAATTTTTCTAACGCCCCACCCCATTTGAAGTTACTGCTCTACCAAACACTAATTAGACCGAAGCTAGAGTATGCGTCATCTGTCTGGGACCCTGGTCAAAAAACATTAGCAGGCACCATTGAGTCAGTTCAGAACAGGTCAGCACGTTTCATCCTATCAAACTATTCTCGCACAGCTAGCGTTTCTTTAATGAAGTCAAACCTTGGCCTTGTTAATTTGCAGCTTCGAAGAAAGATTTTCCGTCTCTGCCTTTTTCGAAAAATTCGTTATCAAGATACGACAATAATGGGAAGAGAAATGCGCGGAGATGGACAGTCAACTCACCACGCGTGGCACGTGGCAGATGCTGCGGTACCTGATAGATCCCGCCAACACCAAGACCACACACATGCAAGGCATAGACAAAATCATACACGCTTACGGGGGGAACGGAACAACAATTCTTAAGGGATGCGGAACGCCTTTACATATCTCAAACGCCACCGCTAATGCATCCGGACTACAATGGAGAAAGCAACGCCACCCTGGACGCGGAATTCTCCGTTGCCGAAATCCAGGCGGCCCTCGTCAGACTCAATACCAAGTCGGCCCCTGGCCCCGATCCAATAGGGCACTACGTAATCTCGATTACGGATCAATTGAGAAACTCACAAAATACCTTAACGAGTGTTGGGCACACGGCAAGCTACCACAGCAATAGAAAGAAGCAAAGATCATACTGATACCAAAACCCGGCAAGAAATTACAGCTAGATAACCTGCGCCCCATCTCCCTCACGTCCTGCGTGGGCAAGTTGATGGAGCACGCGTTTCTCAATAGACTCACGGATTACCTCGAGCACAACGAATTATTTCCACAAACCATGATTGGGTTCAGAAGACATCTCTCCACGCAAGACGCCCTTCTGCAACTAAAACACCAACTCACAGACAGTCCGGGGCGCTCGACGAGAGCCATCCTCGTGCTGGACCTGAAGAAGGCCTTGGATTGCGTTCGCCACGATGCCATATTACGACAAATAGACAAGCTAAATCTCGGCAGAAAACCAGATGGGATGATGAAGTTAGGAAATTTGCAGGCGCAAGTTGGAATACGCTAGCGCAAGACAGGGGTAATTGGAGATCGCAGGGAGAGGCCTTCGTCCTGCAGTGGACATAAAATATAGGCTGATGATGATGATGATGATGAAATCTCGGACTGCAAACGTACAACTACATTCGAGACTTCCTCACGGGAAGAACAGCTCGCATGCGAGTGGGACAACTCGACTCAGATCAAGTCAACATCGGGAGCTCGGGCATCCCGCAGGGCTCGGTCATCTCGCCGATGCTCTTCAACCTCATCCTGCTGGGGTTACCCGACCGATTGTTGCAAATCGAAGGACTGCATCACACGCTATACGCGGATGATATTACGATGTGGACGACAACGGGCAGCGACGGACCGATCGAGCAACGTTTACAGCAGGCCATCCAGTGCGTGGCAAACTACCTGGTGGGCACGGGACTCACCTGCTCAGCCGAAAAATCCGAACTGCTGCTATATAGACCGGTCAGAAAAGGGCGCCCACCTAAAGGCTACACCCCCCCCCCCCCCCGGAAAAGGAAGAGATCCAATTACCGGCATCAAACGGCCTACCCATCCCGATTGTAGACAAGATTCGGGTACTAGGAATGATGATTGAACGGGCGGAAATGGCGAAGCACTTCGCAAGATAACAGCAAAGGCCACCTGCACGATGCAGCTCATCCGACTCATCACCAGCAAACACGCGGGCATGCGCGAAGGCAACGTCATACGATTTATACAAGCCTTCGTTATTTCTCAAATAACGCATACGGCAGCGTTTCACAACTGGACGGTTGCAGAAAGAAACAAGCTCAACGCCCTCATATGCAAGGCGCACAAATTTGCGTTGGGACTTGCGCCCGGAGTGAGCACCACCAAGCTCGTATAACTAGGCTTGCACAACACGCTCGAGGAACTCGTGGAGGAGCAATAAGTATCCCAACTCGAGCGCCTATCCAAGACCCGCTCGGGCAGGCACGTGCTCGAAAAGCTCGGCATTACATACCACACGCAGCACGGCATCAAAGTGGAAATTCCAAGAACCATACGCGAGCAACTATGCGTGCCCCCATTGCCTCGCAAGATGCACCCACAACACCACACGGGGAGACGTAAGGCCAGGGCACAACACATGAACCAAAGTTACTCGAACGACAAGGAGGCAGTCTTCACCGACGCAGCCCGTTATTGAGGCAGGAAGAGTTTCGTGGCGGCAGTTACTAGCTACCGAGGTAACCACCTCACGAGCGTCACCGTGAACACGACATATGCCGAAGCGGCAGAGGAAGCGGCCATAGCACTGGCCCTCACACAAACCAAGGCTACATACGTGATCTGCTATTCGCAAACGGCAATTCGCAATTTTTCAAATGGGCGCATATCGCAAGAGGCGTATCACATACTCAAGCGACATCCCATACACCAGGGAGAGGCCGACGTCGATAACCGAAGACACTTGCTATGGATCCCGGCACACACTGGACTGAGCACCCCCAACGAAGCGGCGCACCGCGTTGCTCGAGGCCTCACTCACCGAGCATCATCGAAGGAATAGCCCCCGCGGGGTACTGCAAACGTCTGGGCGTGGGGGGATCGTATGACCAGGTTCCACGACATCACGACACACTACCAGTTACAGAGACGCGTATACCCATTCCCTCACGCTAGGTTAGACAGGGCGCAAGCAGTACACTACAGGCAATTACAAACTGATTCTTACATAAACCCAATACTCATGCACGCCTTGTATCCTGACATGTACACTACAAACAGATGCACATCCTGTGGCGAGGTTGCCACACTTAATCACATGTTATGGGAATGTCAGGACATAACAAACAATTCGGGCAGCGCCGACACCTCCGTCTCTTCCACGGCCAGCCTCCGTTCGCGTTGGACCTCCAGTTGGACCGCCAGCCTCCGTTCGCGTCAGAGGGTCCGGCAGCGGCATGGCGAACGGTTGCTGTAGTTACGTCTTTTTAGTCTTGCAGATTGCCGCTTTCTTGGATGGTTGCGACGTCGATGGAGATGTCGAACCAGTTTGGCACCTGCGCAGTTCATCATCTGATTTTGATGGTGCTTCTTGCGTATTCAAGGACACGTGTGCTGCATCGATACACTATGAGTGCATGTCAGCAGTATTTCTCGGTCTTCCGTCCACGTCAAGGTGGCGCTTCCGCGCACTACGTGACTCTACTGGGACATCGACTGTACTGCCTAACTTCAAAAGTACCTGTGCGAGCGCTCTGCTCTTCAGTGCGTCCGGCAGCGGCATGGCGAACGGTTGCTGTAGTTACGTCTTTTTCGTCTTGCAGGTAGGCAATGTTTATGATTACAAATGCTACGGAAGTGATGATCCTTGTCTCCTATTGCTGCCGAACCCTGTACACTCGGCGACAAAATATTGCGGGGCACGCGAGCGCGTGGCGAAACGGTCCTCCTCGCCTACTGGCGCCGCACCCCTGGTGTCGAGACCGACGCTTGCGCGCATGCGCGTCCCTCCGTTACTGCAAGCGTGCATGTTTTTGCGCTTCTTCCTTGCGCGCCGGCGATATCCGAGTGCAGCCGCGAGGGGCCCCTCTTGCGATTGGCGCTGTGGCAGCTTCGACGGGCAAAACTTCGTTGATATAACAGAAATAAAAAAAAGTTGCAGTGGCTTAGCTCGGCTATGCCAGGATATACGTAGCGTTAGCAAAGGTTCAGCTGATTATTCTTAGCTTTCCTGGTTGTCTAGATTGTCAAGGATTAGCTTGATTGTCATGCTTACTGCTGCTCCAATGACACACACGCGGTATACGTATTATGTGGCACATGTATTCATTCCTCCTACGCTCAACCGCTAATTGCCAGGCAACTACTTCGGGATCCGATGAGTCAAGCTTCTCCGTTATTCTGCGCTGTTGAGCAGCATTTGCGCTCTCCTTCTCCATGGCTATACCACACTGGCAAACGCCAGTCAGAAGCGCAGCGACTCCAGCGCAGTGTCAGATGGCGACTGCACAGCGAGCGCGCGCCGGCGCCAGTGCGTCTACCACGGCTACGACGTCACTCCTCTGGAATGCGCTGACTGGCGGCGGTGAGTCGCGCGCGGCGGCGGCGGAGTGCGCGAGAGGTGCCGGTTCCGGTGCGCAAGCCGTGTGACATCACTGATCCTTGCGCATGCGCAGCACAGCTCTTGATGTGCCGCGCGAAACGGGCTTGACTAGGCCAGTGTAAAAAAAAAAAAAAAAAGACGTTGCGTTCGCGACCGGCGATATGCATTCGCGCTCGTGACTCGACAAAAAGCGACCGGTGTGGCGCGCGCCAGCTCGCGCTTCATTTACTTTTGCCCGTCGAAGCCGCCACAGTGCCAATCGCAAGTGGGGCCCCTCGCGGCTGCACTCGGATATCGCCGGCGCACAAGGAAGAAGCGCAGAAACATGCACGCTTGCAGTAACGGAGGGACGCGCATGCGCGCAAGCGTCGGTCTCGACACCAGGGGTGCGGCGCCAGTAGGCGAGGAGGACCGTTTCGCCACGCGCTCGCGTGCCCCGCAATATTTTGTCGCGAGTGTACGTTTTCTCTCCTTGCCGTTATGTGTGTTGCACTCCCTAAGAAAACTATTGTTTCTTTCGGGAGACATTGAGTTGAACCCCGGCCCTAATACTGAGGCAATGTTAACGGAATTGCTGGCGGGACAGGCTCGAATCGGTCAAGACATAGCTGCCCTAACGGCTAAGATATCCTCATTCGATGATCGTTTGGCCAAACTCGAGTCGCTTGCTTCCAGTAATAACGACGCTGTCCAGCGCCTGCAAGATCTCGAGCAGACCATAACCAGTCTAAAGAGCACAATACAAAAATTAGACATGAAGAATGACGACCTAGAAAACAGGTCACGAAGAAATAACTTGGTAATCCATGGCTTGCCCGAGGTGTCGCGAGAAACCCCGGAAAACCTTGTAGCCTCTATCACCGACCTTCTGTCAACCAAGCTCGGTGTTCAATGCGATGTTATAGAGCGCTGCCACAGACTCGGTTCTCGTAGGCAGGACAAAGGACGACCGGTGATAATAAGGCTACTCGATTACCGGACTAAAACTGAAATATTGAAAAACTCACGTAAACTCAAGAACACTAATATATTTATTAATGAGGATTTCTCGGCGCGTGTCCGCCAGCTGCGCAGAAACCTATGGCAGAACTCGTCTGATTTAAGAAAAAGCGCAAAATCAGTTCAGCTGCGTTTCGATACCCTGATCATTGATAACGCTCGCTACAAGTGGGACGAAGTAAAACAGTGTATTCTCAAAGCACCAGCTTCTCGGCGCACTGACTGACTGCCTCCTGAAAAGCAGCTAACAGTCTTGAATGTAAATGCGCGAAGCCTGGTCAACAAGGGCGTCGATTTTAATTGTCTCGTTGAATCCCATAATCCGACTTTAATATGCGTTACGGAAACTTGGTTGCACGATGCGATAACGGACAGTGAATTTTCGCCCCCAGGCTATGCTCTGCTAAGAAAGGACAGAGTCGGTAGCCGCGGGGGTGGCGTAGCGATTTTTATTAAGACAGGCATTGATTTCTTTCTACTGCCTGACGTTCCTGATACCGAGTCACTTTGGTGTAAGGTAAAGGTTGGATCCCTGGTTGTTGCAATAGGTGCTATTTATCGTCCCCCTGATGCCCCTGGGGATATCTTTTGCCTTGTCAGAAACTATATTGCACAGCATAGACTACACAATGGGAAATTAGTAGTTACAGGCTACTTCAATCTCCCACATATCGACTGGCAATCGCTCAAGCCAACTGGTCGCGATAAACAGCTTCGTGAGTCGGTTATCGACATGTCCTTGTCATTTGATCTGACAAAACTTGTTGATTGCCCAACACGCGAGAATGCTATCTTAGACCTGTTTTTGTAAACCACGAGCTTGTACAGAATGGATACCATTGCTACAC
The DNA here is from genome assembly GCF_013339745.2 of Dermacentor silvarum. Classification (NCBI taxonomy): domain Eukaryota; kingdom Metazoa; phylum Arthropoda; class Arachnida; order Ixodida; family Ixodidae; genus Dermacentor; species Dermacentor silvarum. The sequence continues at coordinate 184,355,780 of NC_051160.1, forward strand.
TGTTGAAGGCTTGTCTGATCACAAGGCAGCGATCGTGAGTGTGAATGTTACGTGCGAAGCCAGAAAACCAGTGTTTAAATACGTACCAAACTTCAAACAAAGCCGACGATGCATCCATTGTAAATGCGCTTGCTTCTGCGTACGATAATTTTTTTGTTTTGCAGTGACGAGTGCGATGTTGACTCTTTAGTGAGCATGTTTCATGGTAATGTGCGCAGCTGTATCTCTAGACATGTTCCTAAGAAATGCATAAAACGCAATCGGCGTCATCCATGGTACAATCGCGAAATAATTCACCTGTTGCGCAGATTAAAACGAGTTCGTAAGCGTCGTCACAAAGACCGTACTTTTGTCAGTCTACTAAGTACGTTGAAGTCGACACTAAAAGCTAAAATGCACGAGGCGAAAAACTTCTACTACAACGTGACCCTAGCGACTGTTCTCAAAGATAATCCTTCGAGGTTTTGGAAAACCATCAATCCTAATGATTCTAGTTCTTCGTCATTTATTATCGATGGTATCCCCTGTACCAAGCCTTCCAGCATCTCAGAGGCTTTCAATAATTTCTGTGAATCCGTTTTTGTCTCCGACGATGGTCTTAATCCACCTTTCAACCCTCTTGCCCTCCCAGCGCTTCCCGATATTACCATAACTGTCGAAGGTGTTCTTAATCTTTTACTCAACATCAACACAACTAAAAGCTGTGGTCCAGACGATATTCCAAACACTTTTCTTAAGCGATACTCTGAGTGGAACGCACGTTACCTCGCAATTATCTTTAGGAAATCACTTCTGACATCTACCGTTCCGAGCATTTGGAAAACGGCTAACGTGGTCCCAGTTTTTAAATCTGGTAAAAAGCAAATCATTTCTAACTACAGGCCAATTTCCATGTTATCTACCAGTTGTAAGTTACTTGAACACATTATTCACAAACACATTGTTAGTTACTTAACAGACAACAACGTTATCTCGGCGTGTCAACATAGTTTTCGGCCCGGTTTCTCCACAATAACACAACTTATTGAGTTTTCGCATGATATTGCTACGGTGATAAATAGCCGACGCCAGCTGGATGCTATATTTATAGACTATGCTAAAGCTTTCGACTCTTGCTGTCATAGAAAACTGCTTCTCAAGCTTCGTGAGGTTATTAAAAATGACCAACTAATTACTTGGATTGCTGATTACTTGCATCACAGAAGCCAGTACGTTTCCTTTAATAAAAGTAAGTCCAATACTATCGAAGTTACATCTGGTGTGCCCCAACGATCTGTGTTAGGCCCGCTTTTATTTATAATCTATATCAATGACGCCGTGAAGGTCACTGAAAACTCCCCAGTTAAGCTACGGTTATACGCAGACGATTGTGTACTGTATTCCGAAGTGTCGAATGCAAATGACCAGTCAGTATTAAATGAAGTTTTTTCTAAGTTTTGCGCTTGGAGCGATACTTGGCAACTAGCACCTAACCTAACAAAGACAGTCTCGATGACCTTCACGAATAAGAAAACACCTTTACACTTTAATTATGGTTTCAGTGGGACTAAAATTGCACATGTAGATGAATTAAAGTACCTCGGGGTAACTTTTGCTCATAACATGAAATGGCAGAAACACATAGACTGCATCCACTCGAAGGCACTTCGCAAATTAGCATATTTAAAACGTACATTAAAAGACGCTACTAAGGATTGCAAACTAACTGCATACAAGACACTGATCAGGCCAGTTTTTGAGTATGCGTTCGTTGTCTGGTCCCCGTATTCTTTTTGTGACGCTAACAAATTGGAATCTCTGCAAAACAAAGCGATAATATATATTTACAACAGATATGACCACCATTTTTCACCCTCTTCACATGCCCATGACCTATCGCTTGACACACTTGCACACAGACGCACGTGTGAGCGTCTTATCACTTTGCATAAAATCATACACGGGTCGTCGGTTATTGCTGCACCGGTTTCATTTGTGAAGTGTCCTGCGCGTGCAACTCGAAGCACTCATCCCCTTAACCTTGTTCCATTTCAATCACACTTGAACACTTTTAAATTTTCATTTTTCCCGTCAACAGTCGAGCTCTGGAATGGCCTTGACGGCTCACTTCGACAGTTACCTCCCGCACAATTCGCGAAAGAAATCTACCACATCTCTCATTAGTTCTAAGATCTGCTGGTGTACTCTTTATTTTTTGTAGCTTTGAATACATGCCTTTCTTTACACGCAATATTGTTTGCACTGACCATGCACATATGTAACATGCTCTACTGATTGTATGCTACATAATGTTTGATTTTGCCTATTTAGGCTACTTATGTACCCACCCCTGCAATGTCTCACACTGAGACGGCAGTATTTGTAAATAAATAAAGACCGCACTGCTCAGCTCGAACCCGACAGTACAGCTCTGGGCCGTCCAGCGAGCCGAGGAAGCCGCTTCGAGACAAGGTCTCGGAACCGCGTCCGCGGCGGGTGCCCAGACCCAATAAAAATACGCCGGACTCAAATCTTATCGATTTGATAATAAATTTTACGTTCTTCTCACGTCGGTGAAGCCCGGGTGGAGGTCGAAGTTGGATTAAAGGGTTCAGTCCGTGTAACCTGGTACGCCTTATATTTGGGTTGTTCCACTTTGTTAAGGAGAGCTTGCGTGCCAGGTGACAAAGCTGCCTTGCAGCGTCTGTACTGGAAAGAGGAATTGGCACGCTGTGCTGTTCTTGGTGTGACTCTCGGGTAGCTTTGTGTGCGTGATGATTTCCACTGATTCCGCAATGGCCAGGTAGCCACTGGAAAAGAGTTTCGTGGACTTTTTGTTTGACTTCGTGGTCAAGTTTAACAATTTCTTACGTTAGCTGTTCGTGAGCTCCACGTCGGAGAACAGACTGCATAATGTGTACAGCTGGTCTCGAGTCAGAAAACACGGCCCATGTGCAAGGGCTCTACGAGTCAATAAATTGAAGTTCACTGCGCAGAGCCGTGAGTTCTGCAGCCGTGGACGGCGTGACATGCGACATCTTTAATCGCAGCGTTATTGCCCTCGTCGGTATTAACGCAGCACCGCCAAAACTGGTCGATGTAGTCGATCCGTCACAGGGGAAAACAAAATTACTGGAGTGAGGCGGAAGTCGACATGTCTGATGCTGGATATGAGATGCCGTCTAATTTGTCGTCCAACTAGTGTTGATTTCCTGGGCGTCAGCATAGATAGCAAGCTACTGTAGCGACGCGTGGTTTAAAGTGTTGTCGCTTGGCAGGTGTACGCTGGGAAAACAATCCAATGTCCATGCTTACACTGAACGCTGCAGAGGTAGCAAGCCGCATTCTCTATCACCTGCCGCTCGTATCATCATCACCGTGTCAATTCGAGTGCTTGGCGGCAGTATATAGAAATGGACTTCGCTTGGCGATGGGAGTTCCTCGGGTAGGTTCAAAAAAGAAGGTTACTAATGAACCAGTCCCTTCCACTCCCCCTTTTGTTATCTCAGGCCTTTTTCACGCAGCTATTCAGGCTGGGCGATTCCCCCGCAGGCACGGCGCTTCTCCGGCGGCTAAGAACAAGAGCTCGCTGTCAATTCCATGCGGCGTTGAACACATTTCGATTTTGACGATTGGAATGGCCTAAATGGAGTAGTCTCGGCCCGCCATAGTCTTTTTGAGACGTTACCTGCAGCCTCAATGTACCCCGGCTGCCGGCGAAACGCATCATTCCAATTGCGGAAGCTAAGTTCCTTGTACTGGACCACTTGAGCGCAGCGTATCAAAGCCACGTACATGCGCACGCAGACGGGTCGGTGTGTGCACAAACAGCTGCGCAGTGGCATTATGCATACCCTCCCTTCATGTATCATGGTCTGGCTGCCTATATCGCGTAGTTTTGTCTACAATAGAACAAAGCGCAGCAATTACCGCGGCCTTGCGAAAACTACGGGCCTCTTCTGCACGAGCCTATTCTGCACGGTACCAACGGACTCAGCCAGCATTACAACCATCTTAGCCTACCTCGAGAGAAGTTTACAACACAATCTCTAGCACTGATCAAAGATCTAATGAGCAAGGATCCAATGAGCAAGGAAAATTTCAGTGGATTCCATCCCACGTAGGAATTGAAGGAAACTAAAAAGCTGACGCTCTAGCACGCCTAGCGCTGATATGTGTCCCAAAAGTGAGAGCGCCAAGCATTTTTCATAACTCTAAGGATGCTATCCGTAATCACTTTAGGGGGATCCACAAGGCTCCACACTAAACCTGTGTAATCGCGAACAAGTGACGCCGCTGTACCGTATGAAAACCGACTCCACGTACACGCCGACTTGGTCATTCAAGAATTGACGTTGCGCTTCCTCGCTCTGTGCCTGAACATTTCATTTGGCTGTGCCCAAAGTTCGACACAGAAAAAAAAAAAGCGATTGTCGACAGCGTGCAAAAGAGTTGTCTTTCGCACACGACCTTTGAAAACGTCGTTCTCCCCGGAGGGCCCGCGGCAATCGCGAAGAGAATACAACGAGTGCTGATTGCCTTCCTGTGAGCCACGGGCCTCATCGACACCTGGTGACACACCCCTGATCTCAACTCATATGAGGCTCGGGCGGAACAATTGCCGGCTATCGATGCCAGGCTAACCCCGCCTGCTGCAACACCATTACCCCCACCCCCAAAACCATGGTTTAGGATTTTGAGCCACGTGCTCTTTTCTACAGAGCGAAGGAATATCAAGTGCCTGAGATGTTTGGGTGAGGCCGACACATTCTTTGAATGACCACACAACCAGCATGCGAGAATATGCATTCGGAAGCTACAGATTTGCTGGAATCGGCATGAACTTCATCGTTATGTCAAATACGTGCTCCAAACCGGCGCGCATGCTGTGCCACGTCTTTAGTGGACTGGGAGTGACACGATGATCAACGACTGGGTTGCTATAGTACGCCTTGAATTGCGAGGGCATTTCAAGCCTCCGGCTTCGGGTGGCGCGGTGGTGTGTGGATGAAGAGAGAGGAAGCGCTCCTCTCGGCATCACTCGGGACTCGCAAAAACAGTCGACAGTCGCTCTATCACTGCAGCGCCGTCACTGCTCGTGCTCCCCCATTCTAGTACAATTTCAAAATTTTCGCGCAACTCCTGTCAAACTCTCGAAAACGATTATTCGAACATGTGTAATCGATTACGTCCATTAAATGAAAGGTGGACATCGATGAAAATTAATCGTTCTGTGGGACACTTTTAATTGGTTATTCGTTCATCGATATTACCAACCCTAATAGATGGGCGTGTTTCGATTGATGTGGACGTCCTTCTATATGACCAGTGTGACGTCGTCCATCCCGAAATTATTCATCTGGCGTCGTATTTGAAGTCGAAAGCCTACTGCATACTCCCATCGGACGAAGAAGGCGGATTTGCCATCTTCCCACGAGAGATATACATGGTGAAGGCGTGTGGAGCTTTAAGTTCTGTTTTTCATTGTAACCATAATGTATCGCTCAATAAGTTGAAAAGTGAAGTGGAGAAGCTGTGCGAGAAAGTTCACCTGTAAAAATTAGCTAGGGATATTAAAAATAGCAAAATGCGCACTCTCGAAATTTTCTTCAACGCCAAGACCCATAAAGTTAACTGCCCCTTAGGAGTAATTGTGTCGGAGCGAAATACGTGGCAGAAGTGTTTCGCTGCTTTTCTGTTAGAGAGGCTCAAGCTTCTAACAATGGACCACGCTTACCTGGTAAAGGATTCTGTAGAAGTATTTGACTACTTGTCAAGAGCAGCCAAGAACATACTTAAAGGCATTTTGTATAGATCTGAAGCATCTGTATAATAGTATAGCTAAAGAAGAGTTGCTTCAGTGCGTCCAGGAAAGCATTGACAGTTATGGCTCTCTGTCATATCAGAATGACGCGGGTATACCGGAAGATAAATTCATGGCAATGATCACACTTTTCCTGGGTTCCAAGTATGTTGAATGTGACAGCCGTTTTAACCTGCGAAAGAGCGGCGTTTGCGTAGGTTCTTGCTTAGATCCGATCATAAGCGATTTACTTTTAGCTCGTGCAGGTAGAACCATTTCTAGCATTCTCGAAGCTGGCGGTGTAATGAAAGTTTTTAGATTTGTTGATGACTTCTTAGTTTCCGTAGATAAATATTTCACGGACGCCGATTTGGTCGTTAGTAAAACATTTACACTTTTCAGACATTTTATCCCCCGTAGAAGTGACCCACAAACTTCCGGAGGATTCGTCCATCAGGTATTTAGATCTTAGATTGTTTCTATGAAGTAATCACGTATGTTGGCGGTATGAACCTCGGGCAAGTGAACCTCCGCCACGTTTTAGTTCACCTCACTCAAAGTTAGTCAAACACTTCGTTGCTAATGTGCCTGCTAAATGCATCGTCAAGAAGTCCTGTCGACATCGAGCTGCGGAGAAATTTCTTCAGCAGATTGACGACTAGAAGAGGCAGGCTACCCACAACATGTTCTAGTTTCCGTAAAAGAAAAAAAAATCCTGAATTCACGAGCCCGCGAACTGGACCAGGAGCCACCTCGCTTTAAAAAAAAAGAAAATGTAGCCATCATATTGTAACGCCTTGGCTGAGACGAATAGGAGAGGAGGAGGACGACGGATCTTTTGGTGCGGAGCGCAGAACAAAACCGGTGCTGGACTGTTTTTCCTCGACCCTCATTCATCATCTGTAAATAAACACGCCTCATCCGTAATAGTTTTGTGGTGCACGGATCTGGGTACTCAACCACGCAACACGGTTATGCAACCACCTGATCTACGCCGAAGCCGCCGCCTTGCTGGACTGCCGCCGTTGCCGCTGGTGGTTGACATGTCTCGCAGTGGAGACAGAACCTGGACAGTACCAGTTCCTGCAGCTGCAGCCCCTGCCCTGGTTACAGCGGCCCCTTCGGTACCTGCTACAGCCGTGGCTGGTCCCTGGCAGCGTCAGCACCTGATAGAGCCCCGCACATTTGGAGGCAAATCTGGCGAGGACGTGGATGAGTGGCTCACACACTACAAACGGGTGAGCAACTATTACCGTTGGGATGGGGCAACTCAGCTGTCCAACGTCGTGTTCTTCTTAACAGACACAGCACTTGTGTGGTTTGACAACCATGAAGACACCCTCACGACCTGGGATCGATTCGTGTCTGAAATAACGGAGTGTTTTGGAGACTCAGTCGCGAAGAGGAAGCAGGCTGAGCAAACGCTGCTGCAAAGAGCCCAAGTACCAGGCGAGACGTGCACGACGTATATTAAGGCTATATTGAAGCTCTGCAAGACCGTCAACCCTCAAATGTTATAGGAGGACAAGGTCGGCCACCTCTTAAAAGGAATTGCTGAGGATGTCTATCACTTCCTCATCGGCAACGAGACCCTTGGTACAGTATCTGACGTCATACGGCATCGTCGTACATTGGAGACCCTGAAGATGCGGCGTATCACGCCTAAATTCGGTCGCTTACCGAATGTGACTACGGTTGCAAGTGTTGACGACTACACGTCCTTTGATCTCGCGTCTACAATACGTGAAATTGTGCGGGACGAGCTCAACCGACACGTGCACTCGGCCCCTTATGATGCTGCGCCAATCCCGGTTCCATCTCATCATGTTTCTATCACTGCTACTGGTGTCGAGGACTACAACTACAGTTCTCGCTCGCCACCAAGGCCACAGTGCAATCACTACGCAGAGTCGAGGTACGAACACCGCTTCAGCTATCGTCGTTAGCCAGCCACTACCCACCATGAAGATGCACTTGTCCCACAGCGTCGCGACAATGCTTTTCAGGAATACAGTGCATATCGCCAACCTCCTGTATGTTATTGTTGTGGTGCTACTGGACACATATAGCTCGGTTCTGTCGTCGGCGCAGGGAAAAATCCCGATACGATCCGCCATCAGCGTTTCGTCAAGCCGGCAATGGGCGCAACAATGATCCCTGGTCCGCCTATTCCAGGAGCACCTCACGACAAGAGAATCGGCGCAATAGTTCTCCCGCTTCAGACAGTAGTTTGACTCATCCGCCCGCCCGACTGCACCGTTCGCCTTCACCGCGACGGCGGCTTTCACCACCGCCACCGCCGGGAAACTAGCCGGCGCGACCGATGGAGGTGAGGTCGCACAAAATGATTTACCTCAGATGCATCCGCCAGTTAGGATGCTCAAGAACAAAAACACGTGTTAATAGATGGAGTATGTGCAACGGCTTTAGTGGACACTGGTGCAACCATTTCTGTTATGAGTCGTTCCTTCAAAGATCGCATTGGCCGAAAAGTTGTTTTCTTTGCACGAATCGACAAGATTTCGTGGTGTCGGCGGGGAAATACTTCATGCTCTAGGAGTTTGCGTAGTTAACGTCTTGTTGGCCGGAAAGGTGTTCCCAACTGAGTTCATGGTTCTGCAGCAGTGTACGCACTAAGTTATTCTTGGGATTGACTTTCTCCAAGCGTGTGGTGCTTTCGTCGACTGTGGCACCGGAGAACTTTCAGTCAGCAGAGAAGTTGTTCCGGCCCTCGGTGACGAGCTGCCGCCCGCGGAAGACACACTGGTTGTTTCTGATGAACTGACCGTGCCACCATGGTCCATGCGGTCGGTTGCCGTGTTCGCTTCCGTCTCTGCCGTATCTCGCTTTGATGCCATCGGTCAACTTCTCACCGGTCGGTGTGCTAAGAAAGACGTCTTAGGCCCGGATTCTGAAACACTCCTTTCCTTACTAAGGACGTCTCACACGCTGTAAGGTGACCTGGCATCAATTCTGGAACGTCCCTTACTAAGTCGCACTAAGTTAGGGCCTCCTTGGTGCTTCCTCGCGCTTAGGGAGCCGGCATGCTACCTTCATGCTTCCTAACCGCGCTCCTCTACCTGAACGCATGCTTCTCCGCAGGACATTGCACGCGGTACGCTCGGCTTGGATAGGTGCCGTGCGCAGCCAACGCCGCGGGAGCCAGCCGCCGTGTATTGACGTCCAGTTTGGTTCCGCAGACTGCGCTTTGTGCCATTTCTTGCGTGATTCTGTTTTAGGGGCGAAGCTCCTTATAGCGGCACCCGTTCGTCCCCGGCGTAGTAGGTAGCCACGTCTAGTTTTATGAATTGCTCAATAGATGGCGTTGTGTGTCCGTATATGTATGTATACCCATATATACATATATATGTATACGTATAGTATAACCGGAAGCCGACTTCGACTTCCGGTTCCGGTTCCGGAAGCCAGCTTCCGGCTTCTGGAGAACGCTTCCGGCGTTTTATGAAAAAAAAAATTCCGAAAGTTGTGTCCGTAGCGCGGAATCGAACCAGGGACCCCTCGCTTCCGAACGCGCGGCGCTAACCACTACGCCACGAAGCGCACATAGACACACGCACCACGATGGCAATAAATACCCAACATTAACGAAAGGCCGCGTTTCTAGCGCGTTTCTAACGCGTTTGTGGTAGCGCGTTACGGCCCGTGTAAGAAGCTGGTGTAAGACGCTGTGGCCTCTCCGCCTTACCTTCAACGCGTTTCGAACGCGCTGCCCAAGGCGGTGGCAAGTCAAGTTCAAGTCGAGGAGCGTTTATGAATACGGGGCGTATACTCTCTCAGCAGTCATGTGATGGCGTCGGCAAACGCGGTGCACGTTCCGGCATGTGTAAATGGCTGCGTAAGACGCTGTGGCCGCTCCCCCTTACTAGAGAGTACTGCACGTTTCTAACGCGTTTGTGCTAGCGTACCCTTAAGCGGGAGATCCAATGATTCCCTCCAGAGCTTCGCCCACTCATCATCATTCACCCCGTGGATATGCTGTGATTTTTTTCTGTGAAAAGAGAGCTGCGAGAATCACGGCCTTGCGATATATATCCGAAGACGATAGCTTCGAAAGCTATACAAGGTTTCTTCGACGTGCAAATGAACTTCTTTACAGGACTGTGTTAAAGCCTCTACCGTTGACTCCAGTCCGGCATGTGATTGACAGGCAGTATCCGCTGGAACACTACAACGAAGTGGAGTTTCTAGCCCGGTATCCTTTTTCCAAGCGAGCTGTTACAGCCATACTGGCCGAGCTGCAACTGCATTGCAACACTGACAACAGAGGAGCGCCGCTACCTGCTCTGCTGAAGGTCCTCATCGCACGGCGTTTTTACGGAACGGGTGCCATGCAAACTCTTGTAGGCGACCTTGTGTGTGTATCCCAACCCTCTATATGCCGATGCATTTGAGTTAAGACACAGCTGATATGCCTACGTCTGTATCCCAAGTACGTTCGTCTGCCAAACGCCAGTGAAGCGAGGTCACTCATGACTAGGTTCTATGCCATTGGATGATTCCCGGGGTTACTGGGTGCATGGATTGTACTCACATACCCATTAAAATCCCCGGTGTAGACGACGCAGAAGAGACTGAGGAAGAACGAGCCGCACGCCTCGAGAAGCGTCGTAAGTACGACGCCGGCCAGGCGAGTGGATTCTGATGAGGATAGCACCCAAAACGTGTTCGTCACGGGATGACAACCCTTTATCCTCCCGCCTCACTGACCATCGGGCCGTCCTTGTGGCAATTGAGAAACAAGATGAAGACTTTCACAATAAATACGTCACACTTTAAAAATGTCTAGTCTTTAATGTAACCATAACTTAACGAGAGGTAACAACCAAGCCTAAACATTCATACGTACGAAGCTAAACGATAAAGATGCAACCGTAGAGAGAACCAAGCTGTACAATAAGATCAACCGTACCTCTCGTTACGCACACCCAGGCATAACTGAGTTAAACCACAGCCAATTTTTCTTCCTCCGTGAAATAAGTTTTGCCCCGCATGGCAAATACACACACGCACGCATGAAACAAAACGCAGGCCAAAAAGAAAAAGAAAGCGACGCCTGACCAACCGAACTGTCAGATGCTGCCAAAGTTGCTAGACTGAGCTTGATTTCCTGCCATGTGCAACATTTTTCAGCAATTTTTACGTCATTAACGAAATAAATAGAATTTATGCCCTGGTATAGAAGTAGAAATGCAATTCTAACCGCGCCGGAAGTTTACTTTGGAAATTCATTACAAATATTCTGCATTTTTCGTAAGTATTCTCGAAACCAGAAGCCTCTAACGTTCCATTTCCTTTGATGAGGAGCTCCTTCCGCAGGGAAGGTGAAAGGAAGCTTTTAGAATTCGCGATGGCCTTCTGAGGGCGCCTAACGTTTAGGTAGCATGAAGGACTCCTTGCGTAAGGTAGGGAAACGGTCTAAGGTTAGGAGCATTTCTGAATCCGGGCCTTAGTGCCTCGCTGCAATGTATCGATTAGCAACTGAGCCGCGTTTTTGTGGGCACTTAACTGTTCGCCAGTGCCTGTTATACTTCCTTGAGGAATGAAGCGCGCCGTCTTTGATTATGCCATCAGAAATTCTATTGCTGCCGTTAACGACGAAGAAGGTCCTAAACGCTTGGCCGTTTGCGAATGCAGTTGCTCCTACAAGTCGCAGATTCTGAGCATGGTTTGTAAGAACCTACGGTCACACGAGCGACAAAGATTGGTCGAGTTATTGGAAAGACATGCTTCTGTGTTTGACTTCTGAGAAAAAGAGAAGCGACCATCTTTATCCTTTTCTCGAGTTCAACACAGGATCGACACAAGTTCTGCTCATCCGGTCCGACAAAAACATTATCGAGTGTCGTCATCGGAGCGAAAAGCTATTGCCGAACAAGTTCAGAATATGCAACAGAAGGGCGTTATTGAAGAATCGTGCAGCCCTTGAGCAGCACTTGTCATTTTGGTTACGAAGAAAGACGGCTCTTGGAGGTTTTGAGTTGATTATAGACGATTAAATGCCCTCACCAAAAAAGATATATATCCACTACCTCGGATAGACGATGTCATCGATTGTCTGCATTCGGCTTCCTACTTTTCTTCACTGCTTTTAGACGTTTATATAACTGCGTGAAAAAGCGAGGACACACGAAAGAAACACACACGACACCACGAGCGCAGAGTTTGGAATGAGCACTTTCAAATGGGTTGTAATACCAACAGATGTCTTTAGCGTCAGAATGGAGGCTGAGGTCCAGAAACTGAAGGACATTTTCCTTGGCTAGCTCGTGGGTGAAGGTGAGCCCTCTCGAAGCTGATCGAAATATATTTAATATGAGATCTATGACATCATTAGGGTTATCATTTTCGGACACGTGGAGTATGACTAAGTAGTCATCGACATAACGGAAAATACGCACGACATGTTCCCCGGAAATTAGTCGCTGAACTCGTTGATCAAACACCGACAGATCGATATCGCAAAGAACGGGAGCCAGTGCAGAACCAATACAAATTCCAGCTTTCTGCACATAGTATTTTCCATGAAACTCGATGGCCGTGGAACTCAAATAAAAGCTTAACAGTTCAAGGAAATGCTCGGTGCTCACCCCGGCCGTGTTCTGAAAAGCTACTTCCCCAGTCTCTTGAACTTGTTGCCTAATGGCGGCGAACAAACCGTCATGCGGGAGTGAGTAGAACAAGTCCTCGATGTCAATCGAGAACCCTCTGTTAGCCATCGGAAAACCTTCTTTCAGGTGTCTGACGACCTCCGTCGAAGATCGGACTAAAAAGTGGTCCTTGCTCTTTTGTAGGTTCGATTGAAGAAAGTTCCCTATTGTCTCTTGCCAAGTGTCTTTCTCTGATACGATGGATCGCAGGGGGCAATCCGGTTTAGGGGTCTTACCAGTGAAGAAGATCTCGAGGTGGCTTGTTACTTTGCTCTCAACAACCTTCCTTAACGAATCCAGGTGCATGCTTTTTAGTAGCTTGACGGCAAGACGTTTTTGTTTCTTCGGAAGCAAGTCGGCTTGCTTGAAATTCTTTTTTACAGCTTGAGTTGCCTTTCTGTCAAAAGTGATGGCAGGCATAACGACGAAGCCACCTTCTTTATCTGCCTGTAAGATGGCGAGATCGTTTTCCTTGAGGCAGCTCACCACTTTCCTTAAGAGTTTTTTTTTACTCCCTGGCTGTTCACTAACAGTGCGTTGCAGACAGCCACTCCTTCCCCCACAACGCTGCTTTTCCGGAACTCGCTGTCCAAATTGACGCACTAAGGCAAGAAGGTCTGACCGCTTGGGTCCTGGCTCGACAGAGGAAGGCGAGAAGGTGAGATGACGTGTCCTCGTTTTTTCGCGCAGTTATATAAACGTCTAAAAGCCAACTAGCCCGCCTGAACGTCCTTCGCGCCTTTTCACCCTGCTGACAAGGAGAAGACTGCATTCATGACACCTGATGGACTATATCAATTTATTGTTATGCCGTTTCGGCTTTGCAATGCCCCCGTTACTTTTGAAAGATTTATGGACTCAATTCTTCATGGTCTAAAATGGGAGGTACGTTTGTGCTATCTAAATGACGTTGTCATTTACGGACGTACTTTCCAAGAGCATAACGCCCGTCTAAACCTCGTCTTAGACTGCGTCGAAAAGGCCGGCTTGGTTTTGAATTCTAAGAAGTGCCGGTTTGGCGAACGACAAGCCTTAGTCCTTGGATACCTGGTTGACAAAGATGGTGTCAGGCCTGCCAGACCCCCGGAAAATAGAAGTAGTCAGTGCCTTTAAGCCACCTCAGTGACTAAAAGAACTCCGCAGCTTCCTGGGTTTATGCTCCTAGTTTCGACGGTTGGTGCCCAGATTCGCGGACATTGCTTATCCTTTGACAAGTCTCTTGCGAACAGACAGCCCATACGAGTGGACACCTGAATGCGACGCGGCATTCTCTCAACTCAAGTTCCTGCTGACTTCAGAACCCATTCTTCACCACTCCAATCCGTCTGCTCCTACTGAAGTGCACAGTGACACCAGCGGAATTGGCATCGGAGGAGTGCTTGTTCAGCGCCATAATAATGAAGAGTATGTGGTTGCCTATGCGAGCCGTTCTCTCAGCAAGGCTGAACGAAACTACACTGTGACAGAGCAAGAATGCTTAACGGCTTTGTGCTGTTCAGAAGTTTCGTTGCTACCTCTACGGGCGTCCATTCACAATTGCAACCGACCATCACTCCTTGTGTTGACTTGCTACCCTCCGTGACCCCTCCGGTCGTCTAGCACGCTGGGCTTTGCGGCTCCAACAATTTGACTTCATTGTGTCGTACGAAAGTGGAAGACGTCATTCCGACGCTGACTGCCTTTCTCGCCTTTCTCTGTCGACAACAGAGGATAACGCTGACAACCTCGACACCTGCTTTCCTGCTGTCTCTCACGCGTTTCCTGACGCCACCGTCTTCCAGCGAGAACAGCGCAATGACCCCCTGTTCGCCGATGCCTGCAGTCCCAAGGCCAGTGGTCGCTTTTGCCTTCGCGATGGACTGTTATACAAGACAAATTATTCAGCAACTGGCGCGCGGTATTTACTGGTTGTTCCCCAAAGCCTGCAATGTGACATTCTCCGTGTCATGCATGATGATCCGACGTCAGGCCATCTCGGATTCATTCGCACCTTATATCGAATACAGGAGCGGTTTTACTGGCCTAAGATGCGACATTCCACTAAACAATACGTGTCGAGCTGCGACAAGTGCCAGCGTGACAAGCGACCTACAAGTGCTACGCAAGGCCTCCTTCATCCTGTTGCGTCGCCTACTACACCTTTCGAGCAAGTTGCTATCGACCTGCTAGGACCGTTTCCACGATCTAACAACTGCTGGGTCATGGTCTGTGTCGATCACCTAACTAGATACGCGGAAACCGCTGCGATATCTTCTTCCACAGCTACTTGCATCGCTGCCTTCTTGTTACGCTACGTAATCCTTCGTCATGGTCCGCTTCGCGTCATCATCAGCGACCGTGGTCGCCAATTCGTCACTGACGCCGTGGAAGAATTGCATAAACGCTGCACTTCGCAGGTCCTCCACTCAACACCATATCATCCCCAGACGAATGGCCTTGTCGAACGTAATTAGGGAAGACGTGACGCGTTTGGTTGCCCACATTTATTATATGCCCCTCACAGACGCTGTTGCTCTTGCCGCCGCTCTTCTTTGCGTCTTGTCGCGTTCTACCTCGCGCTCAGCTCGCACGTGCGGAGCAGCCGAGGGGCAACATCGTCGTCGAGACGCTGACACAGACGCTGACGGCTCACCATATGGCCCCCCCTCTAGCGAGGTAGCCAGTGGGCGAAGGAGCGATCTCTATGAGCAGCTGGTAGGTCCTGCTGTTGCGAAGCGCGTTCGTGTGGTGTTTTAAATGCGAATGCATTCCTTAGTCGGGGCATGTCAGGCGTCTGTCGGTGTCCGCGCGCCGGCAGGTGTTATCTCTCCGCTCTCACCCCCTCTCCCATAGCAACAGCTGCGGGCGCGCGCGCTTATCCTCGCCCCTAGCAACCGGAGCCAGTGGTGCGGGCGGAGTAGCAGAGAGTGAGTGGAGAGGATGAGCGCGCTCTGGCGTGTGAGGGCGCTCGCATCGCGGCAACTCGGCGGAGCTCCCGCGTGTATGGAGAGAGTGTAGGAGAGGGTAAGTACAGTGCTTCGCCGCTCCTTCTCTCGCCGTTCGCTCTCTTTCCTCCCTGCGCCCCACTCTCCCGTTCGCTCGCTCGCACGTATATACAAATGGAGTGAAGCGCGCGCCTCACTCGCCGTGTACTCTCGGCGTGTACTACGTGTACTACGTGTACTCGCCGTGTACTACGCCGTGTACTCTCGGTGCAAGAAATGCATTCGGATTTCCTCACGATTCCCTTCGGGGAGGTGGGGGCAATTTTTTGGATGGCCTTTCGTCTTCAGGAACGGCGTCGGGGTCGAGGAAGGCCAGCTTTATGCGGTCAACGGAGACACTGTCTTCGCGTCCATTAAGAAGCAGGACGAAATGCTTTGGGCAACGCTTGACGACTTCAAAGGGCCCGTCGTAAGGCGGCTGCAGTGGTGGTCTGACTGCATCGTGCCGTACGAATACGTGTGTACAATCGCGGAGAGCACGACTGGTGAAAGATGGGCGTGAGTGTTGACGCGGCAGAATAGGAGACACGTTTCTCATGGCATTCCCGAGGCGGCTGGCATAATCGGCAACGTCCAGTCGTGGTATCGGTGACGCCTCGAAAAACTGGCCAGGAAGCCTTAAGGTCGTGCCAAAAACGAGCTCAGCTGAGGAGCAGGACGCGTCCGTACGTATCGTGCTGCGAAGGGCGAGGAGGACGAGTGGTAGTCGTTCGGTCCAGGGTATCAGTGATGAGGAGGCCATGAGAGAGGCTTTGAGTTGGCGGTGAAATCGCTCAACCATGCCGTTCGACATCGGGTGGTAGGCCATCGTCTTGATGTGTTGACACCAAGCATGCGGGACAAAGTGCGGAAGAGCGCGGAGTCAAATTGACGACCTCTATCTGTTGTGATGGTCTTGGGAACTCCGTAACGGCTTATCCACACGGTTATGAGTCCGCGGGCAACTGACTCTGCCGTGATGTCGGTGAGCGGTAGTGCCTCAGGCCACCGCGTGAACCGATCAACGCACGTTAACATATAGCGGCTGTTGTTCGATGGGGGCAAAGGGCCTACGAGGTCCAGGTGCACGTGACTGAACCGCGAGTCGGGAGGCGTAAAGGTACCCAGTGGGCTCACTGTGTTGCGCTAGACTTTGGTTTGCTGGCATTTGAGGCAAGCACGTGTCCAGCGGCGGACGTCGATGTTCATTCGTGGCCATAGATATCGCTCTGTGACGAGGCGTTAAGTCGCACGTATGCCGGGGTGCGACAAGGAATGCAAGGCGTTGAAGATGCTGCGGCGAAATGGCGCTGGAACATACGGGCGAGGACGTCCGGTAGAGGCGTCGCAAATGAGTGGAATAGCGCAGCCTGGAAGTTGGATATCTTCGAACTTGAGGGAGTTCTCTTGGAGTCGTAGAACTTGAAGGTCACTGTCCTCGCGTTGTGCAGTGGCCATGGCTGCAAAATCGACTGGCGGGCGCTCATCCACCGTTGCGTTGCTTTCTATTCGGGGTAGTGCGTGAGCAACAGGATTGTCGGATATCGCTGGTGAACACCGATATGTGGGCAAGTTGGCGGATCTCACGTGGAGTGTGGGAAGAGGTGGTAGTGGTCGAAAGACACGTGATCGGCTTGTGGTCAGTGAGGATATGGGATTGCCGACCTTCGAGGAAGTGGCGAAAATGCTTGACAGCCAAATAGGCCGCCAGCAGTTCGCGACCGAATGTGCTGTAACGGCGCTCGGTCTGTGAGAGATTCCGGGAAAAGAAAGCGATCGGCTGCCAAACTCCATCGACCAACTGCTGCAGGACTGCTCCAATGGCGACGTCCGAGGAAGCACGATGATTGACGTACCGGGGTCGCAATTTGGGTGTGCGAGGAGTGTTGCGTTGGCGAGCGCTTCCTTGATGGAACTGAAAGCTGTCTCGGCGTCGCCTGTCCAGGAGATGGAAGCGTTCGGCTTCGTTTGACCGGACAGAAGTGCATGGAGCGGTTGCAAGATAGCAGCGCAGTGGGGAATAAACCGCCGGTAATAGTTGGCAAGCCCGAGGAATTCACGCAGTTTCTTCGTAGTTGTTGGTCGTGGAAACTGTAATATAGCTTCCACGCGCGCGGCTGGTGAAGAGATGCCACGGGAATCCACGCGATGGGCAAGGAAGTCCAGTGAAGAAACTCCGAACTCGCTCTTCGGTCCGTTGACGACTAGTCCGTACTTGCGGGGCCGCGCGAAAACCTGACGCAGGTGAAGTTCGTGATCCGCTTCTGACGTGCTGAAGACGAGGATGTCGTCGATGTACGAGAGGCAGCACGTCAAACCACGAAGAACCTGGCCCACGAACCGTTGAAAGGTTTGTGCAGCGTTTCGTAGACCAAACGGCATACGTGTGTATTCAAACATGTCAAAAGGTGTTATTATGGCAGTCTTCGGTACGTCGGAAGGCTCGACAGGTATTTGGTGATATGCCTTCACTAAGTCGATCTTGCTGAATACGGTGCAACCGTGCAGCAACGCCGTGAATTCCTGGATGTGTGGTATCGGGTAGCGGTCCGGCAACGTCACTTTGTTGAGGGCACGATAGTCACCGCACGGTCTCCAGTCACCTGATGACTTGGGGACCATGTGTAGCGGAGATGACCAGGCACCAGAAGAGGGGCGGACGCATCCGAGCTCAAGCATATGCTCGAATTCTTGCCTTGCGATCTTGTAACGGTCAGGAGCGAGACGACGAGCACGTGCAAACCCCGGCGCTCTTACTGTCACAATGTGGTGAGTGCAATGGTGTCGTACCGGGTCTTCAATAGATGGAGCACGGAAGAGATCGGAAAATTCTTCCAGAAGTGTAGACCACGGCGGAGAGACTTTGGCATGAGCTTGCGCGAGACGCAAAGGTGGTAAACTTGATGTCACACCTTGAACTGTTAGGTGGGTCTCAGAATCCAGGAGACGGCTATGTCGTAGGTCTACCACAAGCTTAAAATGCCAAAGAAAATCTGCACCGATGATTGGTACACGCACGTCAGCGACTAGGAAATCCCATCGAAACGTGCGTCTCAAGCCAATGTCAAGCGTAACGGACCTGTGTCCGAATATTCGTATGGTTGAACCATTGACAGCAGTGACAGGCGGCGTGGTCTGACGTCGTCGGCGGTCCTCCAGCGTAGAAGGAACGACACACACTTCGGAACCTGTGTCGATGAGGTACCGGACTTTCGTGACGCGATCAGTGACGTGAAATAGGCGGCTGTATGTCGGGCCTGAAACACTGGCCGCCGTCAGTGCGTGGCCCGTGCGTTTCCCGCAAACAGGCATGGCTGATTGCACTGACGAGCGCGTGCTCCTTATCGGCGGTGGTACCAGCAGACGCTGCGAGGCAGACTTGGTGATCTGTCGCGGCTTTGGTGTCGCTGTCGTGACGCACTGCCCCGGTGGTCGGCTTTAAGCGAGCTGAGTTCAGCGGCCAGCTGGTCCACTTTGCGGCTGAGCTCCTCGTTAGCTTGAAGGAGACGGTCCAAGCGGTCGTCGCGGACCGGTGTAAAGAGGGAAGAGTCACGTTGTCTCTCGATTCCAGATATGGCCGGGGTGCCGACATCCATAATTTTGTCGGCCATTTGTGCCAGTGAGTCGAGGGTTTCTGTGGAGGACACGCTCAAGATCATCCGCACCTGCTGTGGCAGTCGCTGTAGGAAGAGCTCCCGTAGAATGGATGCGTCCAATGCAGCAGACTGGTCCCCAATCAGATGCCGCATGCGACGCAGAAGCTCCGTGGGCTTTCGGTCACCGAGCTCCTCCGCGGTGAGTAGCTGCTGCAGCCTACGCTGTTCCGACTCGGTTGTCCGGCGTATAAGCTCTGTTTTAAGAGTGTCGTAGGGTGTGTCCGAAGGCGGAGAGCGCAGAATGTCCCTTACGATGGCGATGACAGCAGGTGGGAAAGCACCGATGACGTAGTCGTACCTTGCTGTTTGCGATGTTACTCGATGTCGTCGGAAGAGGGGCTCGATGCTCAGAAACCAGAGTTCTGAGTCCGACTGCTAAAACTCCGGTAGCTTGAGAGTAGCGACGACAGGTTCGGGTACCGTGGGATTCGGTGCGACTTCGCTGTTGGGTGTGGTGTCCATGATCAACCGGAATGAACGAGGCTGAAGGCGTTTACCGTGGACACTGGGTGCGTTGGCGAAGGAACGAGCAGGTGGCGCGTTGGCGTCGGAAGTCCAGGGTCACCACTTGTGAGAAGACGTGACGCGTTTGGTTGCCCACATTTATTATATGCCCCCCACAGACGCTGTTGCTCTTGCCGCCGTTCTTCTTGGCGTCTTGTCGCGTTCTACCTCGCGCTCAGCTCGCACGTGCGGAGCAGCCGAGGGGCAACATCGTCGTCGAGACGCTGACACATACGCTGACGGCTCGCCATAGTACCAACCGCACCCTGACCAACATGCTGGCTACGTATGTATCATCCGATCACAGGAACTGGGATGACATCTTACCGTTTATTACCTACGCCTACAATACAGCGAAGCACGAAACTACGGACTTCACACCTTTCTACCTGCTCTACGCTCGGGCACCGCGCAGCTGTCTCGATACCATTTTGCCCTTTACACTCCATACAGAGGACTCAGTTGCTGAAACTTTGTGCCGTGCTGAAGAAGCCCGCCAAATTGCACGTCTGCGTACACTGGCATCACAAGATCTCTCCAAGGAGCGGTATGACCGCCGCCACGACTCAATTTCATTCGAAAAAGGTGACTTGGTGTGGCTGAAAGTGTCTGACGTAATTATAAGGTATAATTATCGAGGTTAAGGCGTGAGATGCGGTCGAGAATGGTGGTATGGGCTATGTTGTCAGACTTTTTCGAGGTCGAGGCCGAGTATTGCTTTAGTAGTGCGGGTTCTACCTTCAAGTATATGGTGCTTAAGTTGTAGCATGGCGTCTTGCGTCGACAGGTGAGCCCGCAAGCCAATGACTGAGTGAGGTTACGCTGCAGTGTCTTCCAGATGGGTGTTAATTCAGCTGAGGAAGGCATGCTTCATAACCTTTCTGTCTCCACGCTTTTAAGTACAGAGACTTGTGCATTTTAGCCACCCATTTATATTGGTCGGTTTCAATGACGACATTTTTGCCTTACACAAAGTGGTCGAGTTTTTCGCACTCGTATGTAATGACCAGTGTTTCTTTTTTTCTATTTGCGAATAGCGTTTTCCTGCTTCTGAGAGTGTTCCTGATACGTACGCGACAGGTTTCCATGTGCCGTTCTAGCTCGAGTGCGGTGCCTACGCCACTGCGTGACGCGTCACACGAGACCTTTGTTTCTCTTGCTGGATCGAACACCCACAGCTACGGTTGGCTACTCGAACTGTGGGATATTCGACGCCCTTGTTCTGCGGGGTTTGCGTCCATTCAAACACCTCGTCCTTCTTAATTATGCGGCACAGAAGCTTCGTCCTTTCTGCCAGTGTTCGAATCAACTTGCCGAAGTAATTTACAACACCAAGCATTTTCTTCGCAGCTCGTTTGTCGCGTGGCTCTGCAATCTGCAATATAGACTGAATGGGGGAGAGACTCGGCCTGATGCCTTCTGCAGAAATTAGGTCCACGTGTGTAATAAACGTTTTTAGCCCATTACTATCATCATCATAGCACACGTTTCTTCTCGGTATATCTGGCAAATACCTGGAAAATCTATTTCGGTGGCTCCAACGACGCATTTGAGGCTCGGCGCACAACACCTCAAGCAAACAAGTCTCACAGTGTGTTCTGCGTACTATGCAGGCAAACAGCGGTGGTTCACGTAAAGTGCCGTTTACCATTAACTCACTACTCTCGTATTGGACTAAACGCTAAAGAAATTAAACCATAACGGTAGACATCACCGCTAATTATCTTCATGCAAAACAAACAGCACAGAAAGCTCCGCTTACATCGATTCCCACAGTGCATGGGATCCACATATATCCACAACGACTCACCGGTATTGCCATCCTCAGTCGCAACAGAATCCGGCTCCCATTTCTATGCAGACGTGTTCCGCATGGCTCACGACCTACACCTAGCTTTCGGGCTTACATCTCCACTCCCAAACACGTCACTTCACCCTAAGTTAGATAACGCGAAGTATCGAAGCGCAATAAACTGTTTTTAGTGCAAAATAACCAGCCATCTTAAGTGCACGAACCAATGAACCGTGCCTGCCGTGCACGCGAATATACCGATAAAATTTTAAATCCAGGCCAGAGGTCACGTGGGTGACCAATGATACTTAAGAAAAATAATTTTGTACTCTCTATCGTGCAATAAAAACGCTTCGATTAGTGTTGGAGCAAGTTTGCAGGCTGAAATAGCGCTTAATACGGCGCCTCTAGCGGGACACTACGGCACTCACTTGGGCAACTTTTTTGCGACGTACTATGCTTGGTTTATTAGCAGCGCCGCGCGGTCTATTTTTTCGCCCTCTGTGGCCATTTGTTGAACTTGAGTAGCGCTCTGCGTCGACTGATTAGTAGCGCTCTGCGTCGCAGCGGGCGCCATTTCTTCAGCTCGAAGCTGCAGCGCACAAACATGCCGCCTTGTTATAGGCTCCGAACAGTCGAGTTTGGGGCTACTCTGGCGCCATCTGCCGCAGCAATGCGACAGCACTGGGAAGGTGGCTCTGCGGCTCGGCCGGCTCGACGCGTATTCCTTCATGCGCACTGCACTTCGTGTCGGCCACGGTTGGGCCCGTTTGCTTTGTTCATTAGCAGCCCCCCCCCTTTTTTTCGGATACGTATGGCGATGTTGCAATGGCATGCGCTTCATGGAGTGTTTATTGATGTGCTTTTTGAAAAAGAAAAAAAATCACCGCATATCCGCGAAGTGAATGCTGATGAGTGGGCGAAGCACCGGGGTATCCTTCGGGTAACCGTGAATGTATGTGTATATATATATATATCTATCTATATATATATAGATACATGCCAGACTCTGTATATATAGACTATATATATGCTATATAGACTATATGGCATATATATAAGACTACATATATGCCAGATCGTTCTTTCATAAATACATCCATAACACAGCGCCATCAGTTCTGCCTCTTGAAACTCCTCATTACAGGTCACGGTGGTTGTACAATGGGTTCAGTTTCATGCGCATCTACGGAAAGACTAATTCATTTAACTACTCCGCTCTTCCAAGAGCCATTCGTCTTTGGAACGAACTTCCTAACATCATAGTTTATGAAACTGACCAAGAAAATTTCCGGCTTCTTCTAACAACGCATTTTTCAAACAACTCTACAAAGCCTGCCATATTATTCTTTGTCATTGCCTTTTACGTTATTAGTGTGCAAGTACGCCTTAGACACTGTTTTGTTATAGCCTAATTATGTCGTGCTTGCTCGGTAATTTTGTTGACTATGTTTTACTGTGTGACATTTTTAAATGAGCTGTCGCATTCAAAGCGTTGGGTTTGTTTCCTAGGTCATATTGTAACACTGTATTAGTATATTAGCATATTTATTACCTATATGTTTTGTATATGTATTCACATAATATTCTAACGAGTGTATAAGAAACTATTTTTTATTGTACTCTCCCCCTTACACAATGCCTAGGGGCCTGTAAGGTATCTTGAAATAAATAAATAATATATATATACAGTAGTATATACTGTATATATACAGTACAGTATATATATACATGTACATGCTCTGGTATACACAGTATACACAGTATACATGCAAACCAAAGCTACGGACAACGGACGACGACAAGGGACAAGGCTCTGCCCTAAGGTGGTTCGCCCCTAAAAGTGGAACCGGCAATACGGCTGCGTTAAAGACTGTCACAACAGCGAAGAAATGGATCGCAGCTGTGATGGGAGTAAAGTCAGTCAGCTTCTCTCATCATGTTTGTAAGAAAGGTTTGCTTTGTAAATCGTGCTACACGGTGTGCGTTTCGCAGCTCATTGCATGTGCGACGCCAGCGGTCATGGCCGGGTCAGCTACTGAACATTAAAAACAATTGTCAAGCCTGTGCTGATTTGACGACTCCTTGCTGTAGCCTTAGCATTCGGTATGATCAGGATTATACTGGCGTGTGCGATGAGCCATATTTTATGCCGAGGAAGCTTATTTTATGCTGGCGAGCGCTAATTCATGAACGAATCTCGTTTCGTCCGCTGACGTCAGAGGCGCCGTTTCACATGGTGCAAATTTTCTTGCGAATATAAATTTGTGAAATTGCATTGCAAAAGCAAAGCGCATATGCAAGCAAAGGAATTCGCAAGCGAAATCGGACTTTGTGAAAAGGGCACAATGAGCCACGATCACTGTAAATGATGAAAAACAAACATTCGCGTCATGTAAATTAGGATCGCGGGATTAATAAGTATTGTTACGGGAAGAACGTTTACTTAGAAATTATAACTATATACAACGGCCACAAGCAGCAGCGATGGTTGCAAGGCTGTCGCGCACCTTCGTGGCCACTTCGTCATCGTCGTCTTCGTCCGACCGACCGTAGCAGCCCCTTCACTGTCTCGTCGCACTACCCTCCCCCCCCCTCCCCCAGGCGAGAGCCCCGACCCGGTGCTTGCTACCACGGACCAGAGTGACCAGTTACGTACGGCTTAAGTCTCACAACGTGCATGATAGCAGAGGGCGGTGGCTTAGATGGCGCTGGCACGACGAATGGTTCGATTTCATACGTAACGTCGGCGACGACGCAGCACCCTGTAAGGACCAACTTAGCGGGGCAATAGCTTTTCGGAGGGAGCGATGCGGCGGGTCCGAGACCACCGCAGCACGAGGGCACCTGGGCAGTAAGAAACGTTTCTGTGGCGACTATCATACAGGGCTTTTTGAGAAGCCTGAGACACTGTGAGCCGTTCACGAGTGATCTGGCGAGCTGTGTCGGCGCGCGCTATGGCGTCGCGAACGTACGTGCTGTGTGAGCTGACGGGAAGTAAAGTATCGAGAGGCAGAGAAGGTTCGCGTCCATACAGGAGATAAAACGGGGAGTAGCCAGTTGTGTCATGTCGAGACGAGCTGTAGGCGAAAGTAACGTACGGCAAAGTAGCGTCTCAATCACGGTGATCGGCGGAGACGTACACTGAAAGCATATCGGTAAGAGTTCGGCTTGGGCGCTCTGTGAGTTCATTCTTTTGCAAGTGATAAGCAGTTGTGAGCTTGTGGCGGGTAGAACGAAGGATGTCCTCGATGATCGGCCTTGATCGTTCAAAAGTTGTCGAGGAGCACCATGATGCGAGATGATGTCATGAAGAAAGTCGGCGACATCCGTAGCGCAGCTGGTTGGGAGGG
Organism: Dermacentor silvarum; assembly: GCF_013339745.2. Lineage (NCBI taxonomy): Eukaryota > Metazoa > Arthropoda > Arachnida > Ixodida > Ixodidae > Dermacentor > Dermacentor silvarum. The sequence continues at coordinate 184,380,498 of NC_051160.1, forward strand.
CACGGGTAATGGCGTATCGCGTCGAGCAGTCGGTCGCGACGGCGACCCACTTGTTTCCTGATGTCGAGGTTGGAAAGGGGCCAAGAAGGTCGAGTACAACGCGAAAGAACGGTTCGGCAGAAATGTCTATAGGATGAAGCAGGCCGGCAGGTAACATAGGTGGCCTCTTGCGGCGCTGGCATTTGTCGCAGCTAGCGACATATCGTTGGACTGAGCGATAGAGACCAGGCCAGAAGAAACGTCGCCTGACGCGATCATAAGTGCGGGTGACACCAAGGTGACCAGCAGTGGGTTCATCATGAAGCTGGCGAAGGACAGCTGACTGTAGATGGGCAGGCCCGACGAGGAGGCGTTCAGGGCCCTCCGGATGCATATTACGGCGGTATAAGGTGCCGTCCTGAAGGAAGAACAAGTGGAGTGCATGAAGGATCGGGCGTGGAAGAGCTGAGCAATGATAGACCATAAAGGGGGCCTAGTCGCGGCGTTGTTCGTCGCGTATATTAACGAGGCCCGAAATAGATTAGACACAGGCGTCGGTGTCTTGCTCGGTGACGTCAGGGGAATCCACGGGATGCCGTGATAGACAGTCGGCATCTTGATGAAGCTGACCGGACTTGTGCACTACTGAAAACGAGTATTCTTGGAGGCGCGGAGCTCAACGACCAAGGCGGCCTGTAGGGTCTTAGAGCGAAGAAAGCCAACAGAGGGCGTGATGATCAGTTACGACAGTAAAGGTGCGGCCAAACCGGTAGGGACGAAATTTGGCGACAGCCTAGACAAGAGCAAGACACTCTCGTTCGGTGATCGAGTAATCCTTCTCCGGTGCGTACAGGAGGCGGCTAGCGTACGCATAACACAGTCGTGGCCGCCGTGACGCTGAGCAAGGACGGGACCGATTCCATGGCCTCTGGCATCTGTGCGAAGTTCCGTCGGTGCAATCGGATCAAAATACCCTAAAATAGGGCAAGTCGTGAGGGCATCGATAAGCGCCGAAAAGGCAGCAGCTTGGGCTGAGCACCATGTAAAAGCAACGTATTTTTCAAGGAGAGCAGTAATGGGACGCGCAATGTCGGCGAAATTACAAATGAAGCGTCGGAAATAGGAGTACAGTCCAATGAAACTGCGTACGTCTTTAGCCGAACAAGGTACAGGAAAATGCTTCATGGCGCGAACGTTTTCAGGATCGGGCTGGACACCCGCCGCGTTGACGAGATGGCCAAGTACGATTATTTTACGGCGTCCGAAACAGCACTTCGACGCGTTGAGTTGGAGACCGGCATTGCGGAATCCCTTGATAATGGCGGTGAAGCGCTGAAGATGGCTGTCAAATGTTGGCGATAAAACGATGACATTGTCAAGGTAGCACAAGCACGTTGACCATTTCAAGCCACGAGGAAGCGAATCTATCATGTGGCCGGCGCATTGCAAGGACCGAAAACCATCACTTTAAAGTGATAGAGGCCATCGGGAGTTACGAATGCGATTTTTTTCGCGGTCCAGTGGGTCAAAAGCAATCTGCCAATAACCTGAGCGAAGGTCAATAGACGAGAAATATTGGGCCCCGTGAAGACAGTTGAGTGCGTCGTCTATACGGGGCAAGAGATAAACGTCCGTTTTGGTTATCTTGTTGAGGTGTCGATAATCAACACGAAATCGCCAGGTGTTGTCCTTCTTCACCAGCACAACAGGAGTGGCCTAAGGACTATAGGACGGTTCGATGATGCTCTTGGCCAGTATTTTCTCCACGTCTTCTTGGATTATGACGCGTTCCGCGGCGGAAACACAATAAGGGCGCCGGTGAACCAGTTGAGCATCGCCGGTATGGATGGAGTGCTGAAGATGTCTGGCCTAAAGGGCGATTTTCGAGATCAAAGATATCCGAATATGACCTCCAGAACCGACGAAGACCTTCTGCTTGCGTAAGCGGGAGGTCGGCTGATATATTTTTTTTTTCGAAATCGGCACTGGAGATGAGGTGGCTGTGAGAGAGCCGGAAACAGTTCGAGGGCCGTCAACGGCTAACACAAAAATATCGCGTTCCTGCAACGACGACACGGTGGCAAGCGCGATACCGGCATGTAGCACCGTGGGTAGAAAGGCCAAAGTTCAAAAAAGGCACGCAGGTTTTGTTGTCGCGTACGGTAACCACAGTGTGCGGGAGGGCGACAGAGTGCGTCAGGACCACGTCGAGAATCGGGGAAACAACGTATTCATCATAGCACACACGAGAAGAGGGACTTAATGGGGCGTACGCGGAGGCTTGCGGTGGCAGGTGGAGGAACTCGACAGAATATAAGCGGCTGGAAGTGTCCGATAGTACGTGGGCGTCAAAAGGGAGTTCCAGTTGAAGAACACCTGTGGAGCAGTCGATAAGGGCTGAGTGCGTCGAGAGAAAGTCTAGGACGAGGATCACGTCGTGGGGACACTACGCAAGCCCGGCAAACAAACCAATGGTCTGATGGCGAGCAATGCACACTCGGGCACATTCCAAGAACGGCATACGAGCTGCCATCAAAGAACCGTACTGTGCTCTGAATTGCGGGCGTAATCACTTTGCGGAGCTGAGTACGGAGAGCAGCGCTCATTATTGAAATCTGCGCTCCGGTGTCTATGAAGGCCGTAGCGGTTACGTCGTCCACTTGAATGAGCAGAAAGTTTCGGCGCGTAGGTACAGTCAACAGAGGACTGGTTTATCGCGTCACTGATGCAGCGTCACCTCCGGTAGCTGCAGGGCTTAGTTTTTCCGAGCGTAGGTTCCAGGCCGTGGAGGGGACGATGACCGGTATGGTCATGGTGATCTAGATCGACGGCCTTGTGGGGACGGTGAGCGGCTAAAACTGAAGTGTGGAGTGGTGGCATCGGAAGCATCGGAAGCATGTGGATCAAAGCAAGTGGAAAACCATCGAATGTTGCCTCCATGACGACGCCAAGATCCAGTGGTCCAGTTTGAAGGCGACGACCAGCTACTCCGGCAGTGATGGGCAAGTGTCCAACGCGAGAGCAGTTGAAACATATGGGTCAGTCGTGTGATACCCTTCAGTCAGCCGGGTTTCTGTTGCGCGAAGGGTAGACCTGGTTCTAGGTGACATCTATGCACGGACGGAACAAACGGCCGATGATAATCGCATGTTCACGAACTCCTGGCGGACGACTGCTTGTATGAGCGACACGGTGGGCAGGTTGGCTGACTGAACGTCTGGAAGAACGGCAGCAGGAGCTAGTGCTTCGAGTTCGTGGCGGGCAATGCGCGTTACATCTTCGGACGCTGTAGCCTGTGCAGGCATCGGTGGGTCTTCGCATGATGATGTGGCGGCGGTGTTAGGCAGCCGAAAGAACGAACTGTCGGGTGATGCGGCGACTCTTCGCTTGTTCAGAGCGTTGGCATTCCTTAACTATGGCGCCGACCGTCGTACAGTCTTTAAATACAAGTAGATTAAACGCGTAGTTGGCTGTTCCTTTCAAAATGAGCGAAATCTTGTCATCTTCGGCCATTTTTACGTCAGCTTTTCGACAAAGGCCCAGTACGTCCTGTATGTACGAAATGTACGATTCGGTGGTCGTCTGGACACGATATCCCAGCTCCTTTTTAGCGGCCTGCTGATGGCCAAATGATCTGCCGAACAACTCACGAAGCTTCGCCTTGCAAGCGTCCCAACTTGTAAGATCTTCTTCATCCGTCCGGAACCACACGCGTGCCGTTCCTTTCAGATAGAATATCACGCTGGCTAACGTCACCGTGGGGTCCTGCCTGTTGTGGTTGCTGGCGCGTTCGTACATGTCGATCCACTCTTCGACATCCAAGCCATCCGTGCCAGAAGAGGTTCCTGGGTCTTGTGAGCGCGAAAGAATCACAGGAGCTGGTGGCTGCAGCACCGCTGGCACTTCGCTGGTCATCGCGGAGCAACCAAGACGGCGACCACTTCGAAGTTCCGCACTTGGTTGACGGAGCCGGCATGTTGGCAGGTTCACCCAGCCTTTCCACCACAAAGATGTTGCGGCAATAACGTTTATTTAGAAATTATAACTATATACAACAGCCACAAGCAGCGGCGACAGATGCAAGGCTGTCGCGCGCCTCTGGCCACTTCGTCGCCGTCGTCTTCGTCCGACCGACAGTGGCAGCCCCTTCACTGTCTCGTGGCAATATAAATTTTTCAGCGCTGCAGATTTGGTGATGTGATTTTTGGCGATGCCTCTCGTTACAGGGACCCAATCGCATCACGGAAGAAGAATGGAGCTCTGCCATCCAAAGCTGAGAACTTTCACGACAAACTTGGGCTGTCCAGAGAGCCCACGATGCAGTGGTCAGGCTCGGCCTACCCGTGCCCACGTGGGAGCGGCCCGCAGCTCTGCCCTCGAGACGCCGCGTAGGGGCCAGCGCGAGCGGATGCCTGCAACGTCGGCTCCGGCAAACGGTACGTGCTGCTCCTACCAAATCTCTCCTACGGCCACTAATCTGCTCGAGAAGCGACATAAATGCCCAAGGAAGACAGTGAAACCGCCCATTCCGGGCGAAATCCGACCTTTTTTGTGCTGAGAACGATTATCGGACCGAGACGCTCAGCTGCCTAGTTAAGCCTCACCCGGACTCTCCCTCTCCGCCGACACCGCCGGTGACGCCAGCCATTATGATGGAAGTAACGGTTGAAGGCCACACCATAACCGCACAAGAGCTCCGGTCAGACGATTGGACACCAGTGCTGTGTCCAACCAGCCAGTTCGCCGAAACAACCTCACCACTCCGGCAACGCTACCTCCGAGGCAGCTAATCTGAACGCCAGGAACGCGGCGCACGACGCAACAGCCGCCACCCGCAGCGGCAAGACGCCGGCCCGCCTATGCGACCAAGGAGACGCGCCTCACAGTGCAGCGTAGCAAGCAGCTGCCACCACTCCCACCCAACGCTATTCGAGTGGTCGTTCACCCGCGAGGTGAACTACGACTTCTAGACGTCCCAACAGCTCGACTTACGAAGGCAGTGCAGACCCAGCTCCGAATCACTCTACCGGCCGACTTCTGCCTGCGCACCCACCCGACCAACAATACTTTCAGCGTGGCAACAACACACTCCCCGACAGCCGAGACTCTCAAGACGCTAACCTCCCTCGCAATTGGAGACCAAACCTACCCTTGCACGGCTTACGTGGCACCCCCACCGGGGTCTACTAGAGGAGCCATCACAAACGTCTATGACGACGAGACCCCAACGCAACTCTACCAAGACTTGGTCAGAAGAAATACGGAGTACACCATACTAGCAGCCCGACGCATGGGAAAGACGCACTCCATCCTAATCACCTTCGACGCAAACGCAGTCCCGCACTCCATCAAGTGCATGGGAGCCATCCACCGCTGCACCCTATACCACGGCAGTCCGGATGCCTGTACCAATTGCAGACAGCTGGGTCACCGTCACGACGTATTCCCAAGCCCCACGACCAATCTTTGCCCCCGCTGTGGAACACAGCATTCGCAACAAGAGCCTCCTTGTACGCCCAAGTGCATTATGGGTGAGGGCCCTCACCTTACCGGCACGGGATCGTGCAAGGGACGAAACCTTCACCAGCCACGGAAACAGCCAAGCCACCCAGAAACGCAAGAGCAGGAATCGGTCCCACTCAGGGACAGTTTTCCCAAATTGTCATCCAGACCCACCCAGCCCAACCAACACAAGCAAGCCTGGACAGAGCCATTGAAACAAGCCTGGAACACGCCCCTTTCTTCTCACAAGCACACGACAGCCATGACAGTGAATCCCAGTTTACAACACGTCCTGGCGAAATCCCAGGAGGAGGCAGCGGCGGCCAAAGCAGAAGCTACAGCAGCCCGAGCAGAAGCCGCCGCTCTTCGGCAATGCATCGCCAAACTGGAAGCCCAGATAAGTGCTCTTGCCACTGGATCTACCATTTCACCTACCCAAGCTCCAACCGCACCTCAACCTCCTACCCTTAACCCACCCAACGACCATACCTTGCCCAGCCACTCCAACCCTACTTCCTCTCCTGATTCGCTAGCAATGGAGGCTGACACGGAACCCGCTACAAATTCAACTCCATGCACAACGCCACCTCCCTCCACCCCTATCTCACTAGACGACATTCCAGCCCTGCTTGAGTCCTTTGCTGCTCGCTTTGAGGCAAAATTGCAGGACGCTGTTACTCACATCAACCAATTATGTGCAACCCTCAAAGACACGGTTATTCACATAACACAAGACAATGCTGCTCTTAATCATCGATTTGACGTGCTAACCGAAGGGTTTTCTGACCGCTATAGCAATCTTGAGTCCCGGCTCAATTCTTACGCAATCCGCCTCACATAGCTGGACTCCACCCCAACTAGACGTAAGAAACCTAAAGCAGCTGAAGGACAGGACAACCGTATCCCAACCACAGCTCACGAATCCCACCCACCCGTTACCACGACTCGCAACCCCCCAATCGACTCTCATGTTGGCAGCTCCAAACCGTAATCTTACACTCGGGCAGTGGAACTGCCGCCAGGGGCTTTGGCCAGAAGCGTCATGTGGTCCACCAACTGCTGTCCTGCGCTACGGGACCCGACATCCTTGCCCTGCAGGAGCCCTCCAACCCACTGACCCTCCCCAGCTATACTCATATTCTACCCGCATCCCCCCCCGCCCACTCGGGTAGCATTTCTAGTTATCCGCTCAATCACCATCTCCCATTCCCTAGCGATTCAAGACATTGATCACCTTCTAATTGAGCTTGTGCCACAACACGCTCGAGCGAATAGTATCTTCGTCCTAAATGTATACAGCCACCCTAAATGCCTACAAAGCAACTTCGACCGCCTTTTTACTCTTGCGAAGCGCGTCGCAAACAAGTGCCCCTTACTCGTCGTAGGAGACTTTATTTATTTATTTATTTATTTATTTATTTATTTATTTATTTATTTATTTATTTATTTATTTATTTATTTATTTATTTATTTATTTATTGATACTGTTAGCCCAAAGGCCGATACAGGGTGGAGAACTCATAAAATAAGCTTCAAAGATCGCTACAAACACGAGCGCTACCAAAATCAAACCAGAAAATACAACTGCTTAATTATGCCAATTTTACACAAGAATATTCACAGATATGTAATATAAATGAGCATAGAGCAATGAACAGGCACCGAACACTACAAGCAATAACAACTGTACCATACAAAATCAAATTTTTAACATCACATACAGGAACTTCGTCAATATCCCGCAGAGTCATTTCAATCATGTCATATTGCACATGCTACCTATCAAGAAGCTAATAATGTATGAGGATTGCTACATAGCAGAATAATAGGCCAGTACCGATTTTTCAAAGTGTTCTAGGGAATCAATTTTCGTTATGCAATGCGGTAGCGCATTCCAATCTTCAATCGTGTTAGGAAAGAGGGAGTACTTAAATGAGTCAACCTTTGCAGTTATGGGCATAAATTGGTCCTCATGGCTAGACCTAACGGACCGTGATATCCGTGACATTCTGTTTTGTAAATACCTTTGAGTGTCGAAATTGAAGCGGTTATGTTTCATTAAATAAATAAATTTTAGTCTAGCTACTTTTCGCCGCAATGAAAGCTCGGGCAAGTTTAGTTCAGTGAGCATCTCAGTCACTGAATCCGTGTGCCTATATTTTGACATAATAAACCTTGCTGCACGCCTCTGTATTTTTTCAATCTGATTTACTTCATTCTTTTTATACGGATCCCATATTACGCTAGCATATTCCAGCGCGGGACGTACCAATGCTAGATATGCAGTTAGTTTAACATCTCGGGGAGCAAGTTTAAGTCTACGTCTTAGTGACCAAAGTTTAACCTCTGCGGCATTACATAAATTAGTTATGTGTTTTTTCCAAGATAATTCATCCGATATCGTAACGCCTAAATACTTGAAGTGGCTCGCTTGTTTTATTGGATTACCGTCTAACTTGTAATTGAAGAGTAACACATTTCTTGTTTTTCTAGTTATTCGCGCATAAACAGTTTTTTCGTAATTTATTTTCATTTTCCATCGCGTGCACCAATTGGTGATTGCTTCTAGTGCTGAAGCTAATTCCAATTGGTCCTCATGACATGATATTTTAGAATATATTAACCAATCATCTGCAAATAAACGAACCATTACCTTATCATTAAGCCCATTTGTCATGTCATTAATATAACATAGAAACAATATAGGTCCTAACACAGACCCTTGAGGTACACCTGATGTTACGTTTAGAATTTTTTTTTTTTGTTTCCTTTCACTTCGACATATTGTGACCTGTTAGTAAGGTATGAATAAATCCACTTAACTATATTTAAATTACCTCCGAGATCAAGTAGCTTACCAATCAAATCCGAGTGGGAAACGTGGTCAAAAGCTTTTGATAAATCAAGGCAAATTCCGTCCACCTGACCTGTTTCATTAATTACCTGAGCAAAATCGTGTACAGTTTCTGCAAGCTGGGTGATAGTGGACAATCGGCTCCTAAATCCGTGTTGGTTAGAAATAAGTATGTTCGAGCTTTCGATATAGTTAAAAAAACTTTTTGATAGCATATGCTCGAGCATTTTGCAGCAAGTACATGTAATTGAAATGGGTCTATAATTTTGACTTCTATGCTTGTCCCCAGTTTTATGAACTGGCACTACTCGCGCCATTAACCAATCATGTGGTAAATTGTGCTGTTCAAGAGACGCACGGAAAATTATCAGCAAATACTTCGCGATCCATTCAGCATATCGTCTCAAGAATTCGTTAGGGATGCCATCCGGGCCAGGAGACTTTTTCGTGTCTAGGCCTAACAGAAGTGAAAGTATACCTTCTACAGTTAAGATAATGTCTGGCATGTCTGAACGGGCATTAGTCATTTTCTCTCTTATTTCTGCAGACAATGGTAGGGGAGGGTCAAACACGGAATGGAAAAATTCGTTGTACTTATCAGCTATTTGCGCAGAGTCTGTAATTATACATTCATTGCTGGTAACGTACCTCACATCCTCACGTGATAGAGAAAGGTGACGCCAAAAACGCTGTGGCGAATCTTTCATAAACCGTGATAGAGTGTGGAAATAGTAATGTTCTTTTGCAATTGATCATTTTTCCTTTAGTATTATCGAAAAATCTCGAATCTCATTATGATCTTTGTGTTCAATTTTCCTTATACGTTTTAAATTCCGTTTTAGCTGGATGATTTCTCGGTTCCACCCAAGGATTTCGCTTTTTCACATTTTTTGTCTTCATTGGAACATAGTTATCCATACAGTAATTGACAATACCTTTAAACTCATCCCTCAACGTATTGACCTCAGCTGCCCCATCAAACGTCTCCAGTGCCATCTCCAGGTAATCGAAGATGCTGACATCATCTGCTTCAGCAAAATTTCTTACGTGTATTGTATCTCTGTAAGGCTTGACTGGCAAAACTTTGTTTATGCACAATTGGACAAGTTTGTGGTCTGATAGTCCGTCATTAACAGAAACTGCGTAATCAGTAATCCTGCTGTCTATAAATACAAGGTCAAGCACTGACTGAGTAGTTGGTCTAATTATAGTTGCTTCATTAACAACCTGCGTAAGGTCTCTGCTAAATAGTATGTCAAATAAAGCATGACAGCGTTTGTTGTCTGCTGAGCCAATCTGTCGTACATCCCAACGAATACCTGGCATGCTAAAATCACCTGCTATGATTAGAAGCGTGTTTTCAGATACATTGTCAGTAAAAAAGTCGTGAATTGATCTTAGAAAGGCAAGAGGGGCATTAGGAGGTCTATAAACAGCACCAATTACGCAAGGAGAGCCGCACAGCGTTGATCTACACCAAATACTTTCGTTATCGGGGCACTCGCGTATCATCACAAGCTCAATATCTTTTTTATGAACAATCGCTACGCCACCACCACGAGTTTCACGATCCTTACGAATAATTTGATAAGAGGGGGGTATTATTTCGCTGTCGGATAAGTCTGAGCGCAACCAGGTTTCGGTCACAATGACAATATCAGGGTTATACAGAAAAAGAAGGTGCTCTAATTCAGTGGTTTTGTTCACTAGGCTGCGAGCATTAATATTTATTAGCGTGAAATCCCGGGTTTGATTTCTACGCTGTCATTGAGACTCAAGTGAAGTTGTCTTTTTCTTGCTTGTTCTTATTCTACAGGACTGCGCCTCGTTTACGCATACCACTCGTTCTCGATAACAATCTTGTCATACACGAGTCGAACCTTTAGGCCCCGGTCCCTTTCTGCTTTCGCGCTTTCCCATAGGTTTTTCCACTTCCGTAGCGTGTTTATAGAAAAATCATCGGAGACAGAAATACCGGTTCCTTTTAACTTTCTGCAGTTCTTGAACACCGCAGTCTTTTCTTTGTAATCGAAAACTCTCATGATATCTGGGCGTACTTTTCCTTCCTGCTTTCTGCCCAGCCTATGTATTCTTTCTGCTGTGGCTATTTTAACGTTGAGTCGCTCTCGGAAAAGATCAGTTAACACTTTCTTTTCAGTCTGTTCAGCAGTCTCATTTTCACTTTCCGGGATTCGAAATACTATAAGATTATTTCTACGGCTGCGATCTTCCAGATCAGCCATTTTTTCTTGATGCGCTTCCATGGCGATTGCCATATCCTTCAAGGTGGGTAAATCTCTACTCTCTACTTCAAGGTGGGTAAATCTTTCGTCATACTTCGTTACTATTTTCAATGTGCTCTCTACTTCAAGCATTCTTTGGTTCAGCTTGCCTAGTTGAGTAGAAAAGGAAGATTGGTCAGCCTTAATTCCCTCTATATCTTCTCTAATTTTTTCTTGCCCGTCCAAACGTTTCTGCAGCATATCCTCTACCTTAGGTCCGGGGTTTTGCTCTTTATGGCCACTTAGCAACAGTAACATCGACAAGCATGCCATGGCAATATCAACACAGACTTTGGGGCACGGCACAACAACAATAAACCTATTGTCACTTTTGAAGCACTTTCCAAACCTACTAACCTGCAAATACAGGACACGCACTTCAGTTGGCTTCATCTTAATAGATTCGCCGTGCCCACGAAAGACCTCGGTGCCGACTTCCCTTAAGTAGCCAGCACATTCCGTTTTCACAGCGGGGGCAGAGGCCGTCGTCGTTCCATACGCATGCGCCAGTCCATAGCTGATAGCATCCGAGGATAGCTGCGTGACATGTTGTAAGCGACGATGTTCAGTAGTTCCGATGGCCAGGCCCGTGCGTGGAGCGTCCGTGAAGTCAATGGAATAGCACAGCAAAATCTGCAAATACAGGACGCGCAGTTCAGTTGGCTTCATCCTAATAGATTCGCCGTGCCCACGAAAGACCTCGGTGCCGACTGCCCTTAAGTAGCCAGCACACTCCGTTTTCACAGCGGGGGCGGAGGCCGTTGTCGTTCCATACGCATGCGCCAGTCCATAGCTGATAGCATCCGAGCATAGCTGCGTGGCATGTTGTAAGCGACGATGTTCAGTAGTTCCGATGGCCAGGCCCGTGCGTTGAGCGTCCGTGAAGTCAATGGAATAGCACAGCAAAATCTGCAAATACAGGACACGCAGTTCAGTTGGCTTCATCCTAATAGATTCGCCGTGCCCACGACGAATCGCCCCGCATACGCCCCGCATACGGCCTGGGGTTACCAGCACGACACACCGAAAGGACGTCGGGTGTGGTTAGCAGCGCAACAGACGGTCTCTCCTTCTTACCGACCCTACCTCTCCTACACGCACGGGAAACAGTGTCGACACTACACCAGACCTTACATTCGCACATCGCCTCCCTCACGCCACATGGTGCAACACACAACAGAATCTGGGTAGTGATCATAGCATCATCGAAATTCTCTTAAATGCTCAACTACCCCGCAGACTTCCCAGAGGCTCCACTTTCACGAAGTGGGACTCTTTCCGATCATGTAGAGCAGCCCGCACCGTCGTCCCCATCACGGACATCACCGACTGGTCCAAACAATTAGAAAGTGATGTTCGATCCGTAACTCGTCCCCTACGAGAGGACTGCCCAAGCGACACAGTTGACTCCCGCCTTCTGCGTTTATGGGAAGCTAAAGCAGGCCTAGAACGACGCTGGCAAAGGCAGCGCTGGAACTGAACACTTAGACGCCGCCTCGCCCGTCTCAACAAAGAGATAGAGACGCACGCGGCGACTCTTTCACGACAAAACTGGGAATCACTATGCAACAAGCTAGATGGCAATATGAGTCTACCTCAGACCTGGAACCTCTTTAGGCACTTGATAGACTCCACTCAATCTAAGACCACACAGAGACACAGCCTCACCAAACTCATACATACTTCCGATATACCTCCACCGGAATTTCTCGAAGAACTTAGAAATCAGTACTTCCCCACATACCCTCCTATAACACACCTCGACTATGCAGGCCCCGCTAACGACCTCCTTGACCAACCCATTACAGAAGCAGAAGTTCAGGCTGAACTCCAGAGACTTAACATGTCCTCAGCCCCCGGCCCAGACGGGGTACATAACAAGGCGCTCCGGAATCTCAACGCCCAATTCATTGCTGCCCTTACCGAATACTTTAACGGGTGCTGGCAAAAAGGCACCCTCCCACCGCAATGGAAAGAGGCCAAAGTCGTGTTCTTACCCAAACCTGGGAAACCTCTCCTCACCTCTAACCTCAGACCGATCTCCCTCACTTCTTCTGTCGGCAAACTCATGGAGCATGTACTGCAGACCAGGCTCAGCAAGTACCTAGAAGGCAACAATCTCATGCTCACCTGTATGTTTGGATTTCCTCCTGGGCTTTCCACACAGGACGTCTTCCTACAGATAAAACAACACATTCTAGATTCCCAAACCTACGACACCAAAGCTATCCTAGGTGTGGATCTCACGAAGGCATTCGATAACGTTACACACTCAGCTATCCTACAGAACCTTACAATCCTGGCAGTGAGTGCCAGGATGTACAACTACATCCGAGACCTCCTCAGCCACCGCACCGCTACACTTACCTTCGGTGACCACCGCCTCCCAGGCATAACACTGGAAGCACGAGGTACGCCCCAGGGAGCCGTCCTCTCCCCTATTCTATTCAACATAGCACTTCTTCACTTACCCCAACAACTAACTCAAATCCCCGACATCCATTTCAGCCTTTACGCCGACGACACCACTGTCTGGGCAAACCGCGGCAGTGACGCCGAAATAGAACACCATCTACAATTGGCACTAAACACCATCGACACATATGTACAGGAGCGCGGCCTGACTAGCTGCCCTTCCAAATCAGAGCTCTTTCGCTACCGCCCCGAGCAACACGATTCAGTCATTCCTTCCATCTCCCTTACGCTAGGTACCCATCCTATCCCACTAGTATCCAAAATCCGCGTGATAGGACTAGTTCTACACTCCCACGGCGCGCACGGAGAAGTCATAAAGACTCTCCAAACACATGCTCAACAGACCACCCCACTTATTCGGCTGCATAGCGAACCTCCGGGCTGGCCTACGTGAGCGAAACGCACTTCGTCCTTACCCAGGCTTACATCATAAGCCGCACCACATATGCCCTTCCATACCTACCCCTCCGACAGAAGGAGAGAGACCGGGTAAACGCGCTCCTACGGATTTGCACGAAAATGGCTCTACGCCTTCCCCCCAGCACATCCAACGACCGACTCCTCAAACTCGGTGTCCACAACACCTTTGAAGAACTCACAGAAGCCACCTTTACGGCACAAATATCCCGCCTATCTAACTCAGCCGCTGGCCGCGCTCTATTATCACAATTAATACTAACCGCAATTACGCACCCTACCGAGGGGGTCCCCCTTTCTTCTATCCTCCGCTCTAACCTCAACATACCTTCCATCCCCAAGAACATGCACCCTGAGCGAGATGGGAACCGCCGAATAGCAAGGGCTTGGGCCCTCCAAAAACAGTACAGCGAGGACCATGATGTGGTCTACGTGGACGCAGCAGAATATACGTCAGGCTCCCGTATGGCCCTGGCGGTAGCCGACAATCAAGCAAAGCTTCTAACCTCCGGCTCAATCATCACCAATTCAACCACAGAGGCAGAAGAGGCAGCCATCGCGCTTGCTCTCATCTCTACATCTGCCACCAAAATTATCACTGACTCCAAATCTGCCATTGTCAACTATGCCAACGGCTACATATCCAGCAACGCTGCTCGCTTACTACGCTCCTGGCAGCCTCGGCGCCCCATAACCCTCATCTGGACGCCAGCACATGCCGGCCTCCCTGGCAATGAGGAGGCTCATTTCCTAACCCGAGGTCTCACATTCCGGGCAGGAGGAGTCGAGCCCCCTCTACGGGCCAGGGAGCGCCTGCTTTCTTTCAGTGATATCCTTTCGTACTACCGGGACAAACGAACGGAATACACACCCCAGCCCCATCCCTCACCATAGCGCAGGCCGCTCACTGGCCACGACTACAAACTCGGACTGTCCCATACCCCTTACTGCTACATGCACGATACCCAGACCAATTCCCCTCTTCACGCAAACTTAGCGGTAAACCAGGAGACTTCTTACACACCCTCCTCACATGACCCACCTTCCCTCATCCCTCATCACAGACCAAGTCTTACTGGGAGACTTTTTTGACCTGCACTTCCCCTCAAGACCAGTGCTGGATCATCTCCAGTGCTATGAGAAGGATTGCGCTCCAAGGGCTCTCCTTCGCTTTGTAAGGGTGAGTCCTCACAGTAAGGGAGCACCCAAGTGCCATGTAGGGGTCTTCGCCCCCACCATCAATGGCAATTAAAGTTTCTACCACCACCCTATAGAGGGCTCTGCCCTCTATAGGGCAGGGCTTCTCAGGACCTAGTTAATAAAGTCTGTCTGTCTGTCTGTCTGTCTGTCTGTCTGTCTGTCTGTCTGTCTGTCTGTCTGTCTGTCTGTCTGTCTGTCTGTCTGTCTGTCTGTCTGTCTGTCTGTCTGTCTGTCTGTCTGTCTGTCTGTCTGTCTGTCTGTCTGTCTGTCTGTCTGTCTGTCTGTCTGTCTGTCTGTCTGTCTGTCTGTCTGTCTGTCTGTCTGTCTGTCTGTCTGTCTGTCTGTCTGTCTGTCTGTCTGTCTGTCTGTCTGTCTGTCTGTCTGTCTGTCTGTCTGTCTGTCTGTCTGTCTGTCTGTCTGTCTGTCTGTCTGTCTGTCTGTCTGTCTGTCTGTCTGTCTGTCTGTCTGTCTGTCTGTCTGTCTGTCTGTCTGTCTGTCTGTCTGTCTGTCTGTCTGTCTGTCTGTCTGTCTGTCTGTCTGTCTGTCTGTCTGTCTGTCTGTCTGTCTGTCTGTCTGTCTGTCTGTCTGTCTGTCTGTCTGTCTGTCTGTCTGTCTGTCTGTCTGTCTGTCTGTCTGTCTGTCTGTCTGTCTGTCTGTCTGTCTGTCTGTCTGTCTGTCTGTCTGTCTGTCTGTCTGTCTGTCTGTCTGTCTGTCTGTCTGTCTGTCTGTCTGTCTGTCTGTCTGTCTGTCTGTCTGTCTGTCTGTCTGTCTGTCTGTCTGTCTGTCTGTCTGTCTGTCTGTCTGTCTGTCTGTCTGTCTGTCTGTCTGTCTGTCTGTCTGTCTGTCTGTCTGTCTGTCTGTCTGTCTGTCTGTCTGTCTGTCTGTCTGTCTGTCTGTCTGTCTGTCTGTCTGTCTGTCTGTCTGTCTGTCTGTCTGTCTGTCTGTCTGTCTGTCTGTCTGTCTGTCTGTCTGTCTGTCTGTCTGTCTGTCTGTCTGTCTGTCTGTCTGTCTGTCTGTCTGTCTGTCTGTCTGTCTGTCTGTCTGTCTGTCTGTCTGTCTGTCTGTCTGTCTGTCTGTCTGTCTGTCTGTCTGTCTGTCTGTCTGTCTGTCTGTCTGTCTGTCTGTCTGTCTGTCTGTCTGTCTGTCTGTCTGTCTGTCTGTCTGTCTGCGCTGCAGATGACTCCGAATGGGTCCGCAACCAATCAACCAGGATATGCTCTAAGCATTTCGTCAATGGAGAAAAACGCACCATCAAAAGTCATCCTGGCTACAACCCGACGCCTTTTCCTGACTTGTACAAAGTGCGGGAAGCTGGCGCGAATAATCTGACAAATAAAAGTACCGGAAAAATAAGGTCTCGTTTGTCTCACTTGCCGCGCGAAGCGACTCGTGGTTGCGTCGATTACGTCGGAAAGTAGGCCCCGGTTCTGTGTTCAGCAGTGAGCCGTGACACACCGCTTAAAACTGCTTCAAAACCACTACAGTTTTCGTTTCGCGCCATGCCAGACGACGACGAAGCACACAGAACGTCAGAGCACCGCGGTGGCACGCAGTCACATTTAATCAGGATCGCGCCCGCTGCGTATCAAATTTCTCAATTTCAATCAAGCGTGGTCGCTACTACACGATCCAACAATCCGCATCGAGTTAGTTTAGCTCACTCGGTATGGCGTTGCTGACGACAGCCTACGATTGCGATCGTGAAGCTTGATCTAGATGCGTGAATCGCGATCCACTGAACGCAGATCGAGCCAAATTGCGGTCCAAAGGAACCGCACCCGGTCCAGATCGAGCTGTATGGTGATATAAAGTAACAATGTTACAGGGGCATCAAATGATAGGCCGCGGCGTACAACGCACCGGAGCGAAATGAGGCATGCATCGCCAACAGTGAGGCGTCGATAAAAAATTGGTCTACCTATTAAAGAAGTGGCAGTTTCGCCTGAAACGCGAAGGATCGATTGCAATTGCAAATTAGCAAACAGCTGTACGAAATACGGATATTCCTTTTATCAGCCGCAGAAAGTTGCAAACATTCTCTTACTAACTAAATCAACAAGGACGGTGTCACGCGCGCTCAGGTAAACATGAACACATCTCTCTCAAGGACCGCGAAAACTCGCTGTCAAAACGCTGCAGTCGGGAAGCGTGCCAGCAGCAGCTATTGCATTGACATTCGTGATGTCTCTCGCGTCAACCTGAACTAAACGTCTAAAGCACAGCGCATATGAAGCTACCGGCACTGGGCCTACTTTGCCCACATCGCAGATCCGTTTGAAGATGAGGCCCACGCGGGTGCGCACTTTGTGAACGTCGCAGATCGCTGTCAAGATACGGTGCCCGCGCGGCCGCGCCGTAAGCAGCAATCGCAGTAGTAGTGCCGTTTTTGCAGCGAAGCTCTCAAGGCTAGTTCCACAGCAGTTCTTGTGCAGCAGCGATGAATACCAAATCATTTAGGCAATCATGTGTCATCCGCAAACTTTAAAATTTTGACAGGGTGTATGTTTTGAGGCAAGTCAATGACAAATTACGAAAGCACAAGGGACCCAATACAAAGCCCTGCGGAGGGCGGTATAAGTCTGTATAAATAAGGAAATTCCATCTGTAGCGTCTACTTGAGCATGATGTGAACATGTAGAAAAATGTAAACATTTTGCCCACAAAGAGCACACCTTACGTTTGTTTTACGTAAGCCATAATCAACCGTGGCAAAACTTCTTTATAGCTAAATACCTTCATTACGGAAACAGAGCGCGAAAAGGGGACAAGAAAGACAGGGCAGGCGCATGGGTAAGCGCCTTCCTGTCTTTCATTCTTGTCCTGTTTTTTTTTCTTTTTTTCGCGCTGTTTTCCCGTAATGAAGCCATACCAACAAGCTCTCCCAAGTTCAGACTCTTTTAAACTATAAAGCTTATCCCTGCGAACGTGTTTTGCTTCTTAGATAAGCTGTGCTTGTGTTGTGAAGTTCGAAACTATGGTATTAGTAGGATTATTATGTCTAAATTGGTTTTGCTGAATAATGTGCACTTATGGAAAGTTTTTTTTTAGCTGCTACTACGAATATTCTCTAAAGGTCTGTTATGGCAGCATATAATAAACAATTGGCTGGTATTTGGACACAGATCGATTCAGGTCTTTAAGAATAGGCAGAACTTTAGATATCTTTAGCAGCGACAGAAACAATGCAGTATTCAGACAGTAAATAAACTTGCATAGAAAGGGAGCTAAAACATCAATATTTTCCTTAACCAACCTGACGGGTATTTCATCTAGCCCAGGTGTTTAATAGAGGTATATTAACCATGCTTTCGTGCAGCACGAGCGTATTAACAAGTAAGACCTGTAGTCGAGGGTCATTCAGGATGCCTGGACCTTGCCCAGTCAATGAAAGCCACGTGGGAGTCAAGCATACGAGTTCATGGCTTCTCTGCTGCATATTTATTATTACCCAATGTAGAGCAGTTGATTAGAGCACACCAGCAGAGGTCAGATTCCCTGCCTCTCCGGTATGTAAAATATATCTACCTCTGTTAATACACGTACCACCTGAAAAAGGCGCTTCAACGAAGACTTACCCATAGTTGCATTTACAACTGGCCTCGTCACTTCCCGGTCACATCCCGTCTGTTCTACGGCTCTCTTGTTGCTCATTATTAACTTTGGTCAAGCTCTGCTAAGCCATTTCGCCCAGCACCATGTCCCGGAGCGACGTGTGAGAAGTTCAGTGCGTACTTCTTGGCTTCACGAACCAAAGCGATGCTCTTAAATCCCGAGAAACACATGTCTATCACTCCTATAGGAATCTATCGAACAGTTACAAGTTAACTACCACCGATCTAATTCTATTTTCGCGAAATCCAGGCAGTGTCGCTCTCGGTTTTGATACGTACCTGAAGTTGTACGTGGCAATCGGCACTGCAGGAAGGATGCTGCAAATGCGAAACAAGTTGGTTATCCGCAAAACACTCAAGGGTACGTTGCGTTGTAGTGACCGCCATGGCAAATGGGGTTACATTGCGTGCACGGTAATAAATGTTTTATTGCGAAGCAATATTGACCTTGAGAAGTGCTTTCTTTCGTAACGTAGACCAAGTGTTAGGATTTCACGAGCCTACAAACTTCGGTAAATAAACGCAGTTCTATTACGCCCATCAAGCAATCATTCACGGAATGAAGCCTTTACATACGGCGTACTTTCTTTAGATGACAGATAATTTTTCAAAACGGCTTCTGGAAGGCAGAGAAGTTTAGTCCTTAAGCTAAAATACGCATAACATCGGACATTACACGCACGAGAAACTTAAATGCATAGTCAACTAATAAAAGTTCACTACTTAGCGCTTTATTTCTTTAAATAATGACAAATAATGTAATTCTCGAATTATAGCTGATGAGTTTAGAAAGCATATACATTTAGAACGACTTCTAAGGATCGCACGGATTTCGATATTTCACCATAACTCTTGCGGTAGAAATTCACTATTGATCAATTTGCTTTTATTGCGATAGCAATTATATGGACACTCCAGGCGCATTTCTACCATCGCCGTCGCCGTGAGGTTTGATTTGATTTATTGATTTCTATTTACACACACACACACACACACACACACACACTTACAAAAGAGTGCTAAATGGAGGTGGACTATAAGGTAACAGCGGCATGAAGACATATTATCAAGATCGTATAACTCTTGAAATTATAACAATACAATACGAACGTATTTGCTTCAAATCAATATAAACAAGAAGAGTAAATAAATTTATACATATAGTAGAAATTCCTACGAAATACTAGAAAACACGCGTCCGCAGAAAACAAAAAGAAAAGAAAAATTGGCAAAAAATTAACACAGAAAAAAGAGGCAGATCACAGAGAAAGCAGCTCTTCTAACAATTTTATTTTGAATTTTTGTTTAAATGAGTACGAGGAAGAGGTAACCTTATATCTACAGGAATTTCATTTTAAACACTTATACCACCAAACCTGAGGGAAAACTTTCTTGAATTTGATGTGATTTTGGTGAAAGGAGGGTATTCTGTTCAGAAAACTTAGTGTTGTATGAATTAACGATGTCATACAAAGAAAGGACATCCATAGGTATGTCAAGATGAATGAAGCGAAACATGATAAATGATAACTTATAATGAATTAATACCAAAGGGGTAGAATACGAAGTTCGTAAATAGGCAGGGAATGGCAACGGAGCGGTCTAAATGTCATGAGCTTCATTGCTTGGTTATGAAGGCGTTCTAAAGGCTTGAGGTTAGTAGGATATGTAATTCCTCATGTAGACAAACAGTATGTTAAATGGCTACCTATATATGCATGATATATCGAAGTATGAATATGTGGTTGCAAAGTACGCATGTGCTTCGATGAGAACATGAATACCAAGTGACACTTTGTGCAGTAATAAACTGACATATGGCAGTGGTCTTTAGGTGTTTGTCAAGGGTCTCAAGAAATCCTGAGACCCATGACACCAAGAAATCCCACCTTTCCAGATATTCGTAGCACATGATTATTCAAAGAAATTGTTATGGGATTTACTATTATTTTTGTTGTACTATATGGAACAGGACAAACGCTGTTTTAACTGGATTTACACGCAATCGGTTTAAGGTACGCCACCTGTGGGCGTTGGAGAGGTCAGTATGGAGTGTTGCTTGCAGATCGACGAGCGTGTGCTGAGATGAGTATAATGTGGTGTCGCCGTCATATAATAGGCACTCTGAATCGGTCAGCAGATTAGGTGAGTCATATATGAATAATAAGAAAAGCAACGGACCTAAAAGGTAGCCCTGAGGAATACCACTGATCACTAATTTATTGGCAGAGTAATGATCATTTGGACAGACAGCTACGGAACGATTCAACAGGTAGCAGCGGAGAAGTTCGAGAGGTGCATGGGTAATGCCGAATCGCTCTAGCTTATTTGATAAGATGCAATGATTTAGCGTGTCAAATGGCTTTGCAAGATCAATAAATATAGCCCCAACAATTAGTCCCCGATCAATGACTTGCTTAATTTTGTCAGTTAAGTGAACTAGCGCTAAGTTGAATAGCCATGTCTGAACCCAAACTGGAGGGGACTGATAAGCCATAACTTATTTAGGTAGTTCATGAGGCAAGTATAGATAAGTTTTTCAATAACCTTACTAAACTACGGCAAAATGCAAATTGGACGGTCATTGTTAATATTATCACAATTGCATTTTTGAAGACAGGTTCTTTTACCAACCTTAAGTGAGTTAAGAAGTACCCCAGCACGGAACATTTTGTTAATAATATCTGGAAGGACAGGTGACATATAAGCAGAAACAAGCTTCATATGAGCGGGTCTGATAGAATCAAAGCCACGTCCAGTTCATTTTAAGGAAGAAATAACATTCTAGACTTCATGCGGTGAAACAGGACGAAGATAAAATGAGCATGAACTACGCGAAATATTAGGCACTGCACTAGCTGGAGGACCGTTATCAGAAGCAACAAATTGTTTGCGAAATCCGTTAGCAATATCAGTATCTTTGGTTTGTTCATGATCATTGAGGACAATTTTTCTGATGCACGGATCAGACTCTTTCATATTAAGAAACTGTCTAATTCGTTTCCAGTTATGCCTGGTATTGTTTCCGTTTTCAAGTATTTTGTTTTCGTAGTACTTTCGTTTTATGCGCCTGAGAACGGCAGAAAGAAAGTTTGAATATGTACGGAAGCGATTTTTGAAATTTATGTTAAAGGGCTATGATTTAGCTTTTTTTGTGAAGATAATTTCTCCTTGTTATGAAACGCAACATGGCACCTGAGATTTAAGGATTTATTGGATTAGAATACCAATGTGTGATTTCTGTATACGTAGTACACTGATCAATACATTTAGTAATTCTCGAATGGAACATAGAATATGCCTTCTCTGAACAACCTTCCATATACAGGTGATCCCAGTTTGTGGTATGAACCTGATAAATAAACTGTGTTTTGTTGAATGAAGTTGTTACGTTGCAGAAGTCACATATAAAGATGTATTCAGAATAATTACAAGGAAGGAAATGATACACAACAAGATGGGCTGTCGATACCGATTACACCTCGACACGTCAAATTGGCGTAGTCTGACTTTGGCGCACTCTTGGTTGCGCCGTAACATAACCCCGCACTTGGGTGAGTTCAATTGCAGGCCGGCGCGTCGAAAAACAGCAAGAATAGCCGACAGGTGCGTTAGATGACTTGCAAAAGTTGGTGAAAAGACCATCACATCGTCTAGACAACACAGACATGTAGACCATTAATAGCCGCGTAGTAAGGAGTCCATCATTATTTCTAAGGTAGCCGGGGCATTACAAAGGCCGAACGGCATATAACCTTGAATTGTTAGAAGCCAGAAACCATCAGGTCTTACGACGGAATTTTTCTCACGGTCGATGCCATCTACTGAGATTTGCCAATAGCCTGATCGAGGCTCTATATACATGGACGAGAAGAACTTGAGTTTGGCCTAGTTGGTCTTTACTGCATGACATGTTGACTGCTAATCAAAGACAAGGACAGAGAAAGAGGAACACAAAATGACGACACGGGCGGTAACTTGCAACTGATTTACTCACAGCAACACGTAGAAATATATATATATATATATATATATATATATATATATATATGACTAGCGCCGTACGCAGAACCAAGTCCACTCATCAGCCTAGCGGGGCCACCACTTATCAAAAAAACCTATCTCTGATTCAAACAGCTTAATGGAGGTATCGCTGAGACAGTCTTGGCCTTTCTTATGTGATAAGCCTCCATCAGTGCTCGTGCCGTCTGGTCCTGGCTTCTTCCCAGAATATTTATCTCCTTGAAGCGTGTTTTGATTATGCACAACAACTGAAAATCGTCACTTGGGCCGAGGGAGTCGCCCCCAACAGGGGCCATCCTGAGACCCCACCATGATTTTCAATAAAGATGTTGTAACCACCACCTTGAAGCGTGGTTCACAGGGGCAGTCTTCGCAATGCACAGACAAATGCGCCAATTCGTGTCTTAAATTTTTGCTTATGTTCCCTGGCTCGATCCTCACTGTGCTATGTAAGACTTGCCACACGTCAGGGGGACTTCATACGCAACTCATACATTGCATTTGGCATCCGACTGGACATTATTCTTGCCACAGCCTCGCATTTTAGGTTCTCTGGAGGTGCGAGGGCAGAGCCACACCAGCTTAAAATGCACTGAAAAGACAAGGAAGGTGGCAGGCAGATATGGCGTCCCATATCTATACATAGGCAGATATGGCGTCTGATATAGACAGATATAACGTCCCAAGAAGTCTTATCGACTTCTCGTAGTATCACTTGTCGTTCGGCATGTGCAACATGGTACGGCCTGTGGCCTATCGGATTGACATCTCTGGTGCAAAAGCTATGGGGGACCACCGATTTCTGGGCTAAAGGGCAGCCGTCAAGGTAAAAAATGTCGCGGTAAGTTTCCAAGAGACAGCGGAGGTCAGCAGCTTGTGCAGGAAGAAGGTCAGCTGCGATCACTAAGTTCGGCTATGGGAGTCGGTGAATGAGAAGTTCCTGTAGAAGGAGACGGAATTTCGGCGTCAAGCACCGATATCTCGCAATCGTTGACTGACAAGATGTCGCCCAAAGACATGCCTCTGGGAACAATTTGAGTCAAGCAGTTAAAATTGAGGAGAGGGAGTGAAGTCTGATTGCCTGTAACAGTGAGCACGGTATGGGGAACGGCCAAATTCCTTTCAAGCAGTATGTCAGTGGTACGACATAGCACGTAAACGCCGTCAGGAACAGAGGGAATGGACATTAGAGGGACGTACGTCAGTACGTAGTGGCTTGGGGGGGGGGGGAGGAGGGGGGCAGGCGGATGTCTTCGGCAGAGCATAACCGTGGCGGTGTGACAAGATAACTATAGCAGCCGCGGGGTAGCTCAAGCTGTATTGCACTAGACGCGCAGTCAAAGAGGGCTGAATGGGACGATAAAAAGTCTAGGCCGAGTAGAACTGGCACCCCACGATGTCAATGCAAGCAGTACACATACCAAGCATGGTAGACGTTCCACCGTCGGCGACGCGGAGGGTGCGTTATGAAGCAGGTGTGAGGACTTCGTTCAGCCGTCGGCGCAATGGGGCACTCATCACCGATATGTGCGCACCAGTGTCAATGAGTGCTGGGACACTGACGCCATCGACTACAACGTCCATCAAGTTCTGGTTGGTCGGCAAAGTGATCAGAGGGTTATGTGGTCGAATCATCAACGCAGCGTCACTTCAGGAAGCTGCATCGCTTAGTTTTCAGGAGGCAGGCGTCGGGTCTCCATCGGAGACGGTGTACGACGAGCCTGCGGTGATATGGACGATGGTCGACAGTTGGCGAAGGTGGCGAACGGGACTGGTGGCGTCGGAATGACGACGATGGACTGTTCCAAGCGCCATTGTTTGGCGGTTGGGCGTCAAATGCAGGCTGGTAACGACGCGGTCTCTGTTCGGGGCGATAATAACTGGTGAATGGCGGTCGTTGAGGGGAGGAGACAGTAAGGCAATGGCGAGCTACGTGACCGATACGCCGGCAGGCAAAACTGATTGGCCAATCATCTGCGGCTCGCCACTCGGCTGGATTTCGGTAGTGTACCGCTGACCATTGGGTTGGCGAGGAGCACTATACAGCTGTTAAGTGGCCATCGCTCATACAGAATGAACTCCAATATTAGCGAGTTCTTCGTGGACTATTGTCTGGACAAAGAATACTGTAGGCTTGTTCTGCTCACAGGGGCGCGAAAGAAAGACTACAGGAGCCATGGCTTCAAGTTCTAGCCGTACTATCAGCGCCACGCTGTCTGGTGATGATGGTCGCTGCATTCCTAGCCTGTCGTCACAAAATGATATCGCAGTAGTGTTCGGCAGACGTGCGAAAGCCGTTGCAATGCGGCGGCTCTTGGCCTGCTGAAAGCATTGACACTTTTTTATGATGTTCTGTACTGTCTCACAATTTTCACACGTAAGCAGGCTGAAAGCATGGTCAGCGATCCCCTTTCAGTACATGGCCAACCTTGTCTGACTCCGCCATATCGCGGTCGGCCTTGCGGCACAGAGCCAGCACGTCCTGGGTGTACGAGATATGATTCTGTGGACGTCTAGACGCGGGTCGCTAGTTCTTTCTTTGCGACGCTCTTCCGCCCTGCGGGACGGCTGAACAAGTCCCTCAGCTTCTGCTTGCTCGTGTCCCAGTCGTTAAGTTCTTCCTCCTGGTTAATTATCATACCACGCCTTCGCCGTGCCTTGTAGGAAGAACACCAAGTTAACCAACATAATCGTCGGATCCCATTTGTTGTGGGCATTTACACGCTCCTACGTGGCGATCCAGTCTTCCACGTCGAGGTGGTCAGTGCCGCAGAACGTTCCTAGATCCCACGGCTGAGCCAGGACAACTGTCAGGGTTGTAGGCGTTGAAGTGGGCCGCGCCATTTGGGGACCTGTTTCGTCCATCATGTTGTCCTGTCCGAGGTGACGATCACTGCGGAGCTCCGTTGTTTTCTCTCGTGGGTACCCAGCACCTCCACCAATTTGTTACGTTGCGGAAGTCACATATAAAGATGTATGTACACTATTTACAAGGAAGGCAACAACATACAACAAGACGGCTGTCGAGACCGATTACACCTCGACACGTCAAATCGTTGTCTTCTAACTTTGGCGCCACTCTTGGTTGCGCTGTAACAATATCTTTTAGAATTTCGAATTGCTTCTGAACCTAGGCAAGAAAAATAAAGGGTAATGATCAGTGATTGAATAATGGATAACGCCAGAAGAGCAATCAGAATCAGAATCTAATGACGAAAATATGTAATCAATCAGCGTCTAATTAAAAGCCTGAAAGATCGCACCTAGTTGGAGTCTTAATTATGGGAGAAACCCATAGCTGAGTAGACAAGTTACATTGTCAGAGCAAGACTGACACTTGAAATCGAGAATAATAATGTTTATGTCTCCGCAAATTATTATATTTTTATTTTCATTCGTTAACGCATGTGATATATTGACACGTGTACTTGTCTATCTTTCACTGGTGACCGCTTTTCACCGGCTAAGAAATGTTAAACGTTATTCCTAGGCGCAGGACATGCCTGCATGGATCGGGTTTCTCGCACATTCTCGATGCTTCTATCGCTTGTCTGTTATCACCGATGCTTATGTAATCTGATTGTATGAGCGACGCGAATTGTCTAGTACTTTCTGAAACACACGCGGGCACCTTCGATTACTCATGTATAAAAGCCCACGCGTTTCGCCGCTGATCAGGGCCGGTATTTTGTAGCGATGCGTTATGTTTTGTTCTATGATAGTCTTATCGTCCACCGCTCACGGCTGGCTGATCCCGTTGATAACATGAGCGGACCGTCGATCTGACCGCTGACCTAGCGCGAAAAGCATGAAAAGGCATTAGCATCGGAAAGGCATCGCTACAAAATACTGGGCGCTCCAACGTAAAGCTATTCCAAACTTTTCTATTCCAATTCTGCAATTAGCCCACCACGATTGGTCAAAACATTTTCGGGCCACTCCCAACTACACCTGTCTGTCACGCGACGTCACGAAAACCGCAATAGCTCCTCATCTGATATAACGCGTACACACTGATTATGCATGATAAAACCCCACAAAAGAAAAATAATTATTCCTGATTCGACGCCTTTTCACCATTAGTCCAATGTTTTCGGTCTGCGCCCTCTTCGTGTGTCTGTCACGTGACCTCACAAAACCGCGAAAACTCACCGCGTCAAAGTGACGTGCACGCGAAAAAAATGCATTAATTTGCCGAACAAAACTGAACATTTTTCGGAATAGCCACAGACTGCCCCGTTCCGAAAGGAATAGAATATTGCTGCCCGCCGATCGCTCAGGCCCTCACTACTCGCACCTGCCCGTGAGCATGTATTTATTTGCGCATGATAAACCTTTCTTGCGTGGCAGTAAAACGTTATCGAGCCCTTTCGGCATGCATACGACATCGCTCTGCAAACTCTTCCTTGTTGAGGATCCGTTTTAACGTCATTCTTATCCTTCTTTTGCACGCCGCCGCGATTTTCGATCAGCACCGCAAGCTAGGCGAAGTGGACCAATCGGAGAAGCCGGTGCTCTTCATGCGGTTATCTATTTTCACTGTGCTGGCTCGGCCCCTTCGAAACCCTCTCCAGTAGAGCGTGCTCCTCGGCTCTTGTCAGCCAATTAGATAAGAAAAACCGCTGAGTGTAGGCAATGTTATTGCTTTTGAAACGAACAAAGGTGACCTCCTATAAACGAGTAGAGTGTTTGATTGAGTTGTCCAGACAACGCTGCGGGTCCCCGCCCGATGCTTGCGTCGGTGGTTACGTAAATTTGACGTCAGGATATTGGAACAAAAACAGTTTGGAATAGCTTTACGTTACAGCGCCCCGGCCCAGATTTCGACGATCGCCGACTGTGTTCGCCGCTATCGATCGTTGTGCTTCGAGTGTAGCTTAATTTTGTGGGCACAGGTTTGCCCAATAAAGAATCAGTTTCGTCATCAGTGTGGCCAATTTAGCTATTTTGTAGCTAGGTCTACCTACTTTTGAACTCAACTAAAGCTCCCAAAAATTTTGTTCAGCAACGAGTAGCTGTTTTAGCTCCTTTTTAAAAATCTCGCTCCTGATCTAGCTATTTAGCTAAGTCTAGCTTTAGTTAGCGACATTTACGAATCACTATTCTGGTGTGAAAAAATACTTGCTACACATATGCTACACATTATGGAACTGATTATGATAATAAGGATTTAATGTCATCCCCTTTGAAACGGGGCGGTGATAAATAGTCACCTAGCCTGCTTGATTTATTGATGCATGCTATATATGTTTATCTAGCATTTTTGTATACATCTCATTAATTTTTTCCCCTCAAGATATACCTTGTACCCCTACCTATGACTGTAAGAGATCTGGTCGTATCAATCTCTTCCCTGCTTTTTTCTAGCAATACTCTAACTTTATCTTGCTTATCTCGACTGCTGACCGGTTGATGCTTCCGTCCACTTTAAAACCAAACGCTTCTGGAAGGTGTACGTTATCTACGGTTGTCACTGTGTGAATCCCTTCGCATTCTATTATGATGTGCTGCGTGGCCTCCCTGCCTTTGCTGCAGCATACACATCCCTCATCTAGCTCCGGTATGTTTTCGTCCTTAGGCAACCGGCTCGAGCCTCAAATAGCAAGGCACTGCCCTTTGTGTTATCGTACAGATTTTCTCTTCTGATTTCTCTCTTCTCATTCTTGTAAATCTCCATTGTCCTTTTTGTTTCCAATCTTTGCATCCAATTCACGGTCTGTATTTCTCTCACTTTCTTTCTGATGACTCCTGGTTGTGTATTTACAGTTTCGATTATCCTGTACTTGGTTGCCAACTTCGTTGACCTCTTCCTCCATTCTGTGTCCACGCTTTTCATGTAGAGATACTTGTGCACTTTAGCCGCCCATGTATTTTCATCCATGTTCCTGAGTCTTTCTTCAAAACTAATTTTTCTCTGTACCACTCTGACTTCAAAAGAAGCCCAACCCAATCCACCCTGCACTGCCTCATTTGTGGTATTACCGTAGGCTCCCAAATCCAACCGGTTTGGCTAGGCATACAGCGCCATCTAGCGGCTTTTCAGAAAAGATGCAAACCAGACCAATAATTTATTGCGTTTCGAGAGAAAGAAGGAAACCGTTGAAGAGAGGAAGAGGCAATACAAAGACGACGGCGTTCATGGCTTTCACATGTCTGCATGTGTAGAGTTTCATCAAAACTTTTTGTAAATAAAATCGACATCCAGATAGGTTTCTAGTGTTCTTGTGATAGTGTTTTCTAACAGTCTGAAGCTGACGTTCGTTTACTAATGTCAGCCTTTTGGCGCCAGGTGTTTCTTAGCTGTGTAATTTTTGTATCTGGTGGAACAACCAGACCACTGGCCATCCTCTATGCCACTGTATGGTAATTAAATGTGGATTGCAAACTTGGCAACAACATACAATACAAAAATGTCTGGCGTAGGGCAACAGAATAGGCACCAAAAATCCTACATTCTGTTAAAGAAGTCCTCAGTGTCAACGAGGCAATTTGCTGTTTCTTTTAATTTCATACAGTTCGACATTTTGGTAAGAATTTCAGTTTCCATTTCATAGGCCTTTCGGTACGCCCACAAATTATACGTAGTTAATTTTTTTACATGTTTTTACGTTGTCTGCAGTCATTCAGTGTGATCTATTCATGTTTGTTTGTGCGCGCTCACACCACGCTTGTTCATTCAGTTAGTAATAGTCGGGCCACATTTTCCAACGCACGCTACACATGCAATGCTGCCCAGATCGGCAGTGCAGCACTACAGGTGTGTCCCTTCGCACGCGCTGCCCACGGTAAGCGCTTCTCATCAACACCACCGTTTCACACGCGCCTTCTCGTGGTCATCGAGTTCCCTTCATGTCGGTCTACTTACGCCGCAGCACACCTGCTTACTTGATCAGCTCATGTTTACTACAATTTATATTGCTATCAAAGCCGCTCACCTTACATCGTATGACATTGCTGTGTTGCTATCGCATTCATTGCTTCGCCCTTAGGGCGAAACTGTGAAATTTTTTCGGGTATATCGATATAAGTGCGACTTGTGGCATTCATGTGTTGCGTGACGGCGAGTAGCATCGACGAGTAGCTTGGAGCATCGACTGTTTTCATTACGTTTACTCGTCAACGGTGTTTTTCAAATCTGGGAGCCTACCAAGAGCTCCCAGATTTGCTCTGCTTACTTCATCCAAGGTACGTTACTACGCAGTGGAGTAGCCGGACTGCTATAATGCTGAATAATAAAAGTGCTACTGCACGATTGTTCCGGCCGTATGTCGTGTAACTCACGCGAGAGCAGCTCGACTCTCGCCCCGAGTTTGCCCGCTCGTCCAGTTTCTCGCCTCGGCGTGGATCGCCATGCTACGAACATGAGTTAAAATTATTGTTTAGCGGGTGCCATGCTGCCACTGTTTTATTTTAATATTTTTCGTATCTGGGGCACAAGTGCACTTCTGCAGCTTTACTACCTAGGTACATGTGAGCATTGGTTTATCATGTTTAACGTCCCAAAGCGACTCAGGATATGACGGACGCCGCAGTGGAGGGCTCCGGATAATTTCGACCACCTGTGGTTCTTTAACGTGCACTGACATCGCACAGTTCGCGGACCTCTAGCATTTCGCCTCGATCGAAATGCGACAACGGAGCCCAAACGGCGTCTTTCGGGTCAGCAACCGGGCACCGTAACCGCTGAGCCACCGCGACGGCATGTGAGCATTCGTATCGGTATCGCAGAGCAGAATCGCAGAAAAGTTAGCGATTTCCGTGCATGCATATAGGAAGTTTCGGCCACATTCTAAAAGCATTTACGAATTATCGGAGGCCAATTATGGATTACAATTTCGTGCCCAACACTACAGGTTTCATTTTCTTAGAAGTGTGGTAAATTCGTGAGCATTTAAGTTAGTCCCATTTCAGTCGACCTAGGCTTCTTGCACTAAATGACTTTTGAGAATGTACAGTTATTTGTGAATGCATATTGAAAAGCAGAAACAAGGCGTATGATGGAAGTGGAAAGCTCCGGATAATTTCGACCACCTGTGGTTCTTTAACGTGCACAGACATCGCACAGTACGCGGACCTCTAGCATTTCGCATCGATCGAAATGCGACAACGGAGCCCAAACGGCGTCTTTCGGGTCAGCAACCGGGTACCGTAACCGCTGAGCA
Organism: Dermacentor silvarum; assembly: GCF_013339745.2. NCBI lineage: Eukaryota > Metazoa > Arthropoda > Arachnida > Ixodida > Ixodidae > Dermacentor > Dermacentor silvarum. The sequence continues at coordinate 184,411,003 of NC_051160.1, forward strand.
ATTTACCATACTTCTAACAAAATGAAACCTGTGTAGTGGAAACATGTGCATGTACACATGCACAGCTTATCACTTCATCCTCCATCTTGCAGCAATAAAAGTGCCATTGCGAAATGCAAAAACTCCCGTGCGCTTGTGTTGTAGGGCACGTTAAAGAACCCCAGGTGGTCAAAATTATTCCGGAACCCTCCACTACGGCGAGCTTCATAATTAGAACTGGTTTTGGCACGTAAAACCCCACAAAGAAGAAAAAAGTGTCATTAAACTTTTTCTAGTTTTTCGGCAGTCCCATTACCTGCCTTGAAGACAACAGTCTGCGTTCATTGCATGTCCTTACTGAGATGATCCGCTTGTTGGTCCGGGGTTGTAACTGAGGGAAGGTGTTTGGAGCCCGGCGAAAACGCAAATCGCACGACATCATCGTCCAGCGGATTGGGCAGCTCTCTGCCTCTAAACATCAGCTTTTGGCGATACCGATCTCTTGCTTCGATGCTAAGCGCCTTAAAGTAGTCGCTCGTCATCTCGACAATATTCACGATGTAGAATCAGCTCATCACAGATTCCACCAAGCAGTGCAAACATCGACACGCCGGCCTCACGTCGCGCATGCCTTCAAACAACATAGCCGGAAGTGCTTCTAGCTCTCCTGCCGGAAGTTCCGATGGGACAACCAATCAGCGGCAAGCGAGCTTTGTTAGTAAACACTGAAACCGTCTATACTCCAACGCGCGCGCCATCAGCTCTTATCTTCGGAGCATGCGCAGAACGATCCCAAGCCCGCGCGCTGCTTTAAACTAGGGTGTACTAGACAATGGTATTCTAGTACACTCTACTTTAAACCATCGGCGAAGCGGCGTGGGCGCCTTTATTTCTTCGCGCGAAATGCATTGTGGGTCGGCGCAGTCGGCGCGACCAACGCGCGAATGGGTCAGGAGCCAATTCGAGCGCCCGTCGGAAGCCGCCGGTTACGTTGGCTGCGCCCATGGAGGTAAAAAATACTAGGAGGGAGCGTCACGTCCTAGGAGGGAGCGCTAGCCTCGGCAAGCCAACCTCCTCTGAAGCCGCCCCTCCCTCTCTCAGGGGCCCCGTGCGCGGTGCCTTTTGGGTAGGAATAGGCCCACAAGGTTGCCGGAGCATATGTAATTGTTTGGTATGTGGTAACATTTAGTGGCTCCTGCCGTCACAGGCTTGGAGGCCCGTATGCGGGTCGTGGTTCTCCGCTTCAAATGCGATGCCTTGAAACGTGGAGCAAGACTGGGGCGCCTGACTCATGAAGACAGAAAATTATCAAGGCGTCACTTGCGCTTACCACCGCGGTTAGTGGAGTTGCCAGTGCTCGCGGCTCGAAACCCGTCCAGACGCCCGAGTGTGGTCTATTTTTCCCACGTACTCAAGTTTCGTCAAATCAGCCGTTGTGCACCTTAAGCGGTGGTGCGTATTATCTTGCTAATTTTTCGTCCCGCTGCCTTGCACCTAGAAAACAACGAGAGTGTTAAGAGAAAAATTTTTTATTGTCGCATTTTCGCTTAATAAAATGCTGGTGTGCGTGTTTTATTTTGAGAGAAATAATTTTTGTCACGCTGTGTTGCACCTAGGAAGAAACGAGATGTTTTGAGGGACACTTCTTTGTCGCATTTTCGCTTAATAAAAGGCTCTGGTGTGCGAGTTTTACTTCGAGAGAAATAAATAGCATTAGCCTGCATTCTAAACGCCGATGTGGTCGCCGTTTATTCAGATTTACGTGCACTATTTTCCAAGATAGTGTGGTGCGACGACGCTGTTCAGACGCGCCTCGGGGATCAATTTTCGTTATATAATAAAGCAAATGGACGGAATTTGTGCATTATCTAGAGTTTATTGAGCTGTTTTCGAATGCGAGTATAGCTCCACAGTATAATTATGTCCTAGAATCAAACACTGCCAGGAGGACCCTTCTTCCTCTGCTAGTGTGAAACGGCATGAAAACTGAATACATAGCGGCAAGAGAAAAATGTCAGCATTCATTTGCACTTGTGGATTCATTGTGTTGCTGGTGTACTTGTACTATCGAAAGCACATTTTTATGACAACAGTAATTGTTTCATTCTTTATTCAATGTTTATTGCACTTATAGAAGCCAGAAGATTTCACACAAATACAGAAGGAAGCCACATTTATAATTTAAATGAAGTACATTGCAAAGGTAATACACAAAAGAAAATTATAAACAGCAAGTAGGAAAACTTATTGTGCCACTGCTCTTCGGTATCAGTATTAGCATACTTGTATGCCACAGGTCATTTGTATAATACTGTTATACAAAGTAAACTATATCACACGTAGTATTGATACCTTTAATAGAACTGGTCAATGGGATCAGCTGTCCTTGAATGTAGCTGCTGTTTTGCTTACAATGCCTTGTATGCAACGCCTTCAATACAGGGCTATAATTGTATAATATTTATATCTGCGCTGTCCTCACAAATATCGAAAGGCTTCCGTGATTGTGCTTGTCAGAAAAGTAAGCAATACATATGCATAAATCGAAAAAAAAGGGTGGTAGTTCACAAAGTCAAAGTTGAAAGAATTGATGTGAGGTCAGACCCACAAACTAAGTATGTCAACATTAAAATACAATGCATTTTGCTGCAAGTAAAATGTACAACAAAGCTTATGTTGTATCACATACCTGCAAAAAAATTGGCGCCGTCGAAGCTGAGCCAACACACCGCAAAATTAAGAGGCGACGACTCTATTACGTTGTGAACCTGAAATGAATGAATATTTCACGGTATTTAAAACACTCATCGAGTGGTATACACCAAATGTTTGTGGTTACAGTGAATCTGGCATCATAAAAGGCTATTGTAAAGCAAATGACCAGAGTGAGCACATTAAATTATTTTAAACATAGTAAAAACAACGGTATTCCAGGTAACAGTGGCAAATTTCCACAAAGGTCAGGTAAAAGACATACAGGATAAACATAAAAAGAAAAACATTGTCATCCTCAAGACTATACTTATCTCACACATAATCCATTGAGAGCATTCACAACATGTCCATGTCATCACACAGTTTACTCTAGTGAAAGGTAGGCCAGCTAACCTACCGTCATTGTCCACACTGTTTAGCTTGGGCTGAACAGAACCATTGTTTAAGCATAATTTGCATGCAGGTGATTCAAGCTACAGCATTCAGCAAGACAACAAACATGTACTTGCAGAATTTATAGAGGGAAAATGTGATACCTTATTGTAAAGGTTTGACATCTGCATACAATGCTCTTGAACAATATATGCACTTTACAAAGTAACTCAAAAAAATAATGCCTTGCAATAAAACCTGGTGGGACAGCAGAAGTTGATGGACAAAGGACTTAATTGTGTGGGCCATCATGAATATAATTCACCCACGAGTAAACTTATGTAGCAATTCTTCCAGTACTGCGAGCCGCAGGCACCCAAGGTGACAACCCTGCCTGGGTCAGCAGAGTAACCATGATCCTGTAAAATTGCTTCTGAGTGGTTCACTGGCTGCAGGGCTTCTCTGAGGGGGCAGTGAGGTTAATTACATCGATGGAGTATGGTTTTTTCAGAGGAACGAACAAAGAGAATTTCGATGTGTTCCAATAGAAAGCAATTTCCGCCATCAATGTCCTTGACCTCATCGCGGACTATGAGACGCTTCAATGCTGCTGCAAACTGCTTTGCTGTTGGGTTGTCATTGCAGCCCCCAAATGATTTTATTGCTGCAAAAAGTAACTCAAGGTAGTCCTGACTGAGCTTGGAAGTCGGAAGATATGCCAATGGGCCATTTTCTGTAACCAAGTGGTTGTATAGACGGTTGTCTATGCACACCACAAATCGAATGAAGCCTGTCTTTTGGTTGGCCCCTGTCATTAGTTAACCAGCTGCAGACACCCTATCCGAGCAAAAGTAGGCCATCAGTTATTTGACATACGCAGTGACAGGAGCCACATTTTCAGGACACAGCGGTCTTTTCTATTCTTCTTGCCTTGGATGTCTTGAATTAAATATGTCAAATGCGTTGTTGACATGTCTGATAAACTCTTCTGATTGCAAGTAATTTGAAAATTTTGAATTTTTTAGCTCTGCAGTCACTAAAAGCATCTGCTACCGATTGACTAAACGTTTGAGCTAACAAGGAGACTTTCATGGGCTGGTTTTTCCAGGTAATATGTGCTTGTCTAAGTTTGTTTGCCAAATGTAGGCCCTTTGTGTACTGGATTTCATGCAGCTCATCAATGTGTTTCAACAATATCAACTGTTTGTTCGTATCAACAGGTGACAGGGATCCAACATGGCAAAGAGAAGCTTTTTTTGTCACTGGATGCGGAAAAAGAAGCATCCAGCTCAGTCAGGTCCATCTTGCAGCCAAGGCTGTGCAGCAATGACAAATTCGCTGCAGCGCCATCGCAGGTCAAACTCACAATGTGTGCACCTTTTTCGCGAGTGAAGCTAGCAGCTTGCAGCACCAAATTGCGCCTCTGCTCACCACCAAGGCCATGCACTAGAAAGTAGCCAATCGGCAGCTTCCATCTGCCATTGATTGCAACAAGCATTAAAACAAATGCATCTTTGGCAACTGGAAAGCTGTTATCATTGACATCAATGTCCATGTCAACAAATCCATGGAAGCTTTTCCCAACCCACACTACTTTTCTGAATGGCCATCTCATACACAACCAGATTGCATAATGTGGAGAGCCGTGCTTTACCTTGATAGCCAATGCAGTCATTGCCTCTTTTGAAAAGCCAGCAACCCTATCAATGGATTGATATCATTTACACAGTGTCTTTGGATGCGGGAGGCATGTGTTGAAAACAGCTTGTACATATCTGTATGATCTAGGGGAATAAAAATGCAAAGTCAGTGCAAATGGTCTGAGCTCTGGCGAGTAAGCGCGTGACATTGCACCAGACTTATGCGGCAGTTGACGCATGAGCAAGTCTTTTTTGCCCCACCAAGACTCTGCAATATGGCGGCATCCTCATTTCCTAGGATTCGATTGTCAGTTAAATCTTCTATGACAACTTCGAGATGAACAACCTTTTGATAAAGCCGTTGATGGGATTGCCGTAGAGTCTTCATCTTCTTCTTGGTCGCAGTTTGTAATTGTGTAACGCCATACTTCATGCCTCAGAAAGGCCTCTTCAGGCGTGTCTTCTGCTGGCTGTGGCTGCAAAATATCACGCGCTGTAACAGGTGCATGAGCGACCAACATGACACAAAGCTCGTACGCAGAACAAAGTACTTAATTGCTGTGGCATACACTCTTGTGCAAGCTATGAAGAATATAATCGTTAATTTTAAGTCATTACCTGGCTCACGACGGCTTCCGTTTACACTTTTGTGAACTTAGGCAGGAAAGGTAAAAGTACAAAACAACTAACACAGAAGAAGCCAATGTAGCATAGTTCAATTAGAGATGTTTCACAGAAGCCTTTTAGTTTGAGTGGGCAAAATATACTAAGCTCATATATCACGGTTCATTGTGACCGATCGAACAAATAAAGAGCATAGAAAGAGCTAGAAAAACATGTTGGTCTTCTAGTTATTGTGTCATTTGAATGGAAAAGAGAAATTGAAAAAGGATTACTGGCCACTAATTGGTGTTTAATTGCAAACCCTGAGAAAACTGGTACCACTGCGGACTATGAATGTTTCAGCTTTTAATTAGATGATTGCCATGATCATAAATGTTAGTGTCCACGTGCGCAGTTCACTGAGCGACATTTATTATGCTTCACCTATTAAACAGTTGCCACAAAAATATATGCTACTTCACTTGCAGTTACCTAAGGAAACAAGTATGTAAAAATTGTAGTGGTCGAGTATTATCCTCACCATAGTAAGCCTTGCTGCTCGAGGTGTCTCTGGGTTGTGTGTAGGCAGTGCTGCAGAAGCTTCACCCTTGAGCGTCCTGGAGGGCCTTGGACTGGGAGACAGGACAAAATACACCAAGTGCAATGAGGAGGGACTGGTTACTGCAACATAACTTGAAATTGCTGATCGTGTAAACCAAACACCAGATGCACAGTTGAAGCTAAAAACCAGGACTAATAGCGACACCATTGGCTTCATTTAAAATTTAAGCCCAATAATGACCAGCAAGCAGGACATTGTAAGGGAGATCAGTGGCTGTGGCTATATACTGTATTCTTTATCTACTGTCCCCAAAAATGTTGATAAAGCTTACCAGCCCAGTTGGCATGGTATAAATTTTATTACTGTAGGAGCCTAGCAAGGGTGTTAATTATGTGTGTAGAGGACATGGCTGAAGTATAATTCAGAGAAGGAGTGTGTTTTCTTATTCCAACTTTACTGAAAAAAAGTAGTTTTTCATCCTACATAACACTGCTTTGGGGCAGTTTGTTTTATTTTCCTAATCTTGTACTTATCTTCGATTGACTAAAATGAGGTTATAATGTAGCATATATGGCTTTCATTCATTAGCACTTGCTTTTGCCAGTGTTAACAATGAAATTTGAACGCAGTATGCTTGTCACCTGTGTCAAAAAAGGACTGTAATGCAGCCAATGATAGGTTGAACAGTTCTATCTTTCTCTTCATTCTGAGCATTACTAATAGATATTTTAAATCTGTTGAAAACATCTTACAAAAAGCTGTATGACAGTCTCATATGCATGTTTTACACTAAAATAATTACTTTAAAGGTGAAATCCAAAATATATATTACAGGGAAACACCAGATTTTTGCAAAGCAGATCAGAACATGAATGAACCAAGGCACACATGTGAGAAAATGTCTTAAGCAAGCTCTGTGATCATTACGACAATCAAACATGCCAGGACATGTTGGATTTCTGAAGGCTCATCAGCGATGTCTGAATCAGTCAAGGACGCGCTAGCAGATGTAGCACTACCCTCTGCTAGCACATCAATCAGACAAGCCCTCAGAGATGTCCATATCCATTGTGGCTTGAGAGAAACCTGCCTGAATATAAGAAAAGCATATTTCACTTCAAGAATGGTGGGGGACATCTACCACAGTCATGAAAAAGGTATTATCAAACTGGAAACATGCATTATGGCTGCATACAGCTGTGCATCAACCTACTGGCTCAACTTGATGCTGTTATGTTCCCGTGGATGTAGCTGCTTCACTTTAAGGTTGACTCATTGCTGTGGCATCGTCTGCAGTTAAATAATAACCCACCAGATATTTTTAAGGTCCAACAATAACATTTGCTGTGGAATGCATTTACACAACCGTTGCAGAGTCATGGAAAAGACCTCGCGTGATCTGTGCATGTTTTCCCTACACACCGCATCCCCTTGTACAGAAAACTATGTTTGATCTAAGTGTGCTTGTAAAATACACATACAGCTAATTGAATCTCGGGGAAAATGGAGCTGTAGTAACTTTGCAGTGCATGTTTGACACAAAAATATCATAGATATAGCTGTAACACATACATAATGTAATGTAATGCCCCCTCTGTAATGCCTCCAGGCCTTCAGGGTACTACTAATAAATGAATGGAAATGATGTTCACTTCTGTAATTTAAAGTACAACTGCGTTATTTCATCTCAACTCTCTTTTACCTGTTGTTTAAAATATGTCAACCAACATCATATCTTCTGAAGAAAAAAAGAAAATGATATTTAGCCTCAACATGGGGAGTGATTGAAACTTTGCAACATGATGTTTGAACTTTGCACTCACAAGCCGAGTTACTACGAGCAGAATATTCTCTACAAAATTATTGTTCTTGGCGACTATTGCAAAACTTGGTATATTATGTGAAGACTAATCCTTCATGGTTTCTTCAATTATTTAGTTTTATTGCAATTTCGATTGTTTTCAGCCAAAAGAAATACATACAAAATTCAGTTAATAAGAATTTTTATAGCAGGAAATGTAATTCTTCGACAATAAATAGCTTCACGTCGTGGGCTTTTTAGGAGTGTACGCTAGCTGATAAAAGTACTTTATGGAGAAATAAATGTTTAACACTTAGTGAGAATTATGACAAAGTTGAAAAAAATGGCATGAATAGTATTGCACCAATATTTCGTCAGTTATAATTCACACGAGCACGTAGTCACTAACGATCGCGAATATTGCAGTTCCATTTTCATAAATAAAAGAAACGTTCATTGTGCTTACCTATGGAAGGACAGGCCATCGCGCCGATTTTCTGTTCGATTAGGGCATCCTGGCACACAACACTTCATCACGCAGGTGCGCCTACTGCTGACGGGTGTTCTCGCCGTTCTGCTAAGAGGCCGAAGACTTTGAGCAGATCTCGAGCAACAGTGTCGACTGCGCTACCTTAACTACGGGCCGACACGGCCCTAAATATGTTCGGAGTCTCCGGCTCGCCAGTCCATCCTTGGGCACAAGACGGGACGAATTTTTTTTCCCGTAGGGAAATAGCAGTCGCTTGGGACCCTGTACGCTCGCTTAATCGCCTGCACATTTTGCAGGGGCGAAAGGCATCATTGTTTCCCAGAAGACCTCGTCAAACGCAACGAATCGTCGTCGGAAGGGCGGCTTGGTTTCCTTCACACGTTTGCAGGGCGAAAGGTTCCCTCGTTTCCCTGAAACCACACCGAAACGCAACCAGTCGTCCTTGAGGTGGCCCTCCCGGGTTGCTGGGCGCAATGCCGGTGAACCGACGCCTTCGTTCGCAACAGCCTTCGCGCCTGTCTGCTAATTAAGCGGCGAGACTCAACTGCTTCACACACTAGAGTTCCTTCACTAACCTCGGCGCGCGTTTGCCACGCCGAGTATGTGCGTATATTCCGAAACCCCCGCAGCAGACGAAGCCGAAGCGAGCCGAGTAATATCTACCCTTGCCTATCACGTGAGGGCCTATTTCCCATCATCCCATTCCTCTAAATTTTTTATGACTAGGCTTCAAGATTGTCACGTGACGCTTCCTCCTAGTTTTTTTTCCTTCCTCCATGGCTGCGCCGGTGCGCTCGACTATAGAGGGGTTCGTTTTCGCCAACGTGACGTAGCGTGCGCGCGCTCGCGTTAAGCCCGACCCTCATGGAGCGAACTTCCCCGACGATGTTCGCGCGTCAAAAAGTGTAGCGAGACGCGCCGCCGTGTTTTCGCCTCACCGCCCCTCATGCGACGATCCAGCGGCGAACGCCGCCGAGCCGCTATCAATGTGGCCAGCCGTGAAGCAGGGTATTACTGTTTTTTAAATGTAACCCACAGTAAGATTTAGCATGTTGCGACACTTAATAACGTCATAACTTAGTGTTTTAGAATTTTTCTTGAGATATTTCTTCTACAACATACGCGGTTCCATTACGCTTTGAATTTCGCATACATAGGGCAACCAAGTAATTCTATGTGTGTGTGCGTCAGGAAAGTGCCAGAGGCAGTGCAATGGAAGCCAGGAGCGCGTTGTATTTTTACTTCCCATGTCCGCCGATCTGCAGCGAAACAGACAAGCAGTACAAGCTATCTACTATAGCCCCCGAAAGCTTCTCATCTCAGAGGCCATATGCCGTCGTCGCGCTTATCTCCCAACTTTACCGACAGGTGGCGCTCGCATCTCAATGAAAATTTCTCTCGCTAGGCTTAGGCGCGTTCGAAACGAGAAGCGATCTCGAAATTCCTCAAGATTAGCCACAACACTCTCTCGTCGAAGCGGCATGAGACTAAGCAAAAGCCGTTTGCGCAGTCAGTTGCTACGAACGAAGTGAATTCTACAAAAACAATGCCAAATTCAGTTCGAAGCGGGCGACCGGGACCGCCGCCATGTTTTACATAAGCTCAATCCCATGATGCAACGGCCGGAAGTGCTGCCTCCTGATTGGATCGGGCTTGTCGCCGCGCGCTGGACGCTTCCGGCGGCGGGCGAAAATATCTATCCCCTCCAAATCGGTGGCGCGCGTCTCGATTTTTGACGCCGACCGAAGAGCGGCCGCCGTCGGACGAAGTTCGCCGCTTGGACGCCGGAAATGAGGGTCGGGCTTTACGTCGTACTATAAACGGCCCTTTAACGCTGTCGCGTGACACTCGAAGCACACAGATAGCGGCGACCACAGTCGGCGATAGTTAAAAATCTTACCTGCGGGTCAGGAGCGTCGGTTTTTATAGAGTCATCGAAGGTTCCAGAGAAATCCATGGTGCCCGCGATTCTTCCGGGGAATACTACACAATTCGCGTCGCTCATACAATCAGATTATATAAGCGTCGGTGACAACGGATAGAAGCATAGATAACGTTCGAGAAACTTCCGATACATGCAGGTCTGTCCTGCGCAGAGCCGACGGGCCTGCACAACGATAGCGCTAGGATAGCGGTACGATAGTGGCGAACACAGTCTGCGGTCGTCGAAAATCTGATCTGCGGGTCAAGCACGTCGGCTCTTATGGCACGTACACACTAGCGGCAAAACGCGCGCGGCGCGCCGCCGGCGGCAAAACGAAGCTGCGGCACGACGGCCACACCAACCGGCGGCGCGCCGCTGCGGCAGTCACGTGACAGCATAGAATCCTCCCCCTTCTCTAACTATCAATCAGCTCGTCTGGGAGCGGACGCGTGCAGATGATAGTGTGAAACGACGAGTACGAAACAAGCGGTGCGGCGGGCCCGCATGACACCAGTTTTCCGCGCGCACGTCACGGAAGCGGGTCGCTCTCATTGGTCTCCTTCATCCGCGGCACGCGGCAAACCGCAAAAAAAAAACGGTCCAGGAGCGATCGCTGCCGCGGCAAGAAAAACCTGTTTCACGGCTGCTTTCGAGGCGCGCCGCGCGTGTTTTGCCGCTAGTGTGTACGTGCCATTACACATGAGTCATTCAAGGTGGCAGAGAAATCCTTGGTGCCCGCGTGTCTTCCAGAAAGTACAGTCGCAATCTTTTTGAGGGTGAACACGGGAGCGCGTGGCTTTCTATATCACCAGCGCCGTCAGACGGCAGCCACAATATCTGCGCGCATGCTCGGGGAGGGTAGGCTCCTTTCGTGCGCATTACGTCATCGTAGCGCGTGTGTCGTCTGCTAGCAGTTTTTTCCCCTCAATAGAAACCAAATTATGACAGAAATCACGATTTTGATGTTTTTAATTCATAACGTTGTGCTTCTTTGCTTGGCGTTATTGTAATTACTTCAACTTTTCACTTTGTTTAGTTTTCCTTCTGCTGTGTTCTTATCGTACAACGAACAAGCAAGGGAACACAAACATCCGAACTTTTATTTGGTGCAAGTTCAACAAAAGATTGATCCGTTTAAAAGTAGTATTAGTAAGCAGGAATAATTTTCCCTTTGATGATGTTAATATTTTGTCATACAATTAACCCTTTGCGGAAACGACTGCTGCCATCCTAGAGGGCAGTGACGCGCACAGCGCTGGCACAAAGTCATGATGCGCTCGAAGGTCGTCCCCATCTTGTCTAACGGCTGCCCACAGCTCGTCCCCAGTCGTCGGGCGGACAGGTTTTCGCACCATAGCTGCTTTGATGTACCCCCATATAGTTTCGCAAATGTTCATGTTAGCGCCTTTGGCCGGCCAGGAAAGCATGCTGATTCTGCGATTTTCTATATGTTCCTTGACAACTGTTACCGTGTGAACCGGCGCCAGGTCATGTTGAAACATAAAGTCGGCATCGGGAAAGACGCTGTGGGCGTAGGGCAGTAACACATTGTCCAAATTTTCTGTGCAGTATCGCTGCGATGTAAGGGCACCTTCTATGCGATGCAGAGGCCCGAGACCATGCCTTGACACCGCGCCCAACACGTTCACGCAGTTTCGGCCACTCGCGGCGACTGCCTGCACATTGGCTGGATCGTAACTGCATGCAAATCGTATTTTTGACCATCCTTCGCAAAATCAAACGTGCATTAAGAAAATTTTCTTACCGTGCGCCTCTGGTTCGCCAAGCACGCATCCGTTGGTCTTGGCGAGTTGTAAAAGTCGACTCATCCGAGAAGATCACTCGGCCCCAGTCATCTGCCATCCATGAGGGGTGTGCTTCGGCAAACTGGAGACGTGACTTCTTGTTCGAAGCAGTGACGACTGGCTTTCGTGCAGCTACAGAATTTCGCAGTCCAGCACTTCGGAGGCGTCGCCGGACCGTAGCAAGGGAAGCGTCCACATCTATCTGCTCCCGCACTTGCCTCGCAGACTGGAACAGGTTCTCGACGACAGCAGCTACCAGAAGCGCGTCTTCATCCTCCGTCGTTGCCTTTGGTCAACGCCTGTGTGGGGCATCACAGAGTCGGCCTTCCTTGCTGAATGCCTGAATAATCCTGTTGACGGTCTTTAGCGGCCTGAGCACGAGAGCACCCATGGAGCGCTGTGAATATCCCTTGAGCGAAGATTGTACGATTTTCCACCTCTCATCTTCGGGAACGTGGGCCATGCTGAAATTCAGTTGCTGCTCTGACAGATGCGGTAATGTGCAAGAATATATATACACTCCTCAAAGACGGAAGCCGCTTTTTAAATACGCCCACAAGTGTCATGAGCATGCGTGGCCTGGCTACAAATCAACAATGATCTTGAGAACGCCCACAAAACGTTACATATATTTTCAAGTTTATGCATCGTGGGGAGCGTAATGAGAAGTTCAACATCGTCACCAATCGCGAACCGTACGGTACGGCTACCTTATTGCGGTACGCGCGCAGCAGACGACACGCACTTGCTTGCGTTACGCAATGCGCGCGGCGGGAGAATAGGTGACCCGTAAAAGAGCAATGAATTCTGGGATGCGCTGTCTGCTCGCTGTTTCCGGTTCGAGGAAGCGCAGCCTCCGCCACCGCTTCGCCGTTTTAGCCTATTGATACGCTTGCAGTCCGGCTTTGTCATACTCGAAGATTACCCGGTTGCAGGCGCCTAGCAAAACCATGGTCGGCTGTTCAGTCGTTGGCTGCTCAAATTCAAGCGTTAAAGGTAAACTCAGGTAAGTTCGCTCTGCCTTGCAGCATCCCTTGCTGAGTCAGCTGGGCCGGTATTTTGTAGCGATGCCTTTCAGATGCTAATGCCTTTTCGTGCTTTTCGCGCTTGGTCAGTGGTCAGAGCGACGGTCCGCTCACGTTATCAACGGAATCAGCCGGCCGTGAGCGGTGGATGACAAGCACAGAATAAAGCATAACGCATCGCTACAAAATACCGGCCCTGTGCACAAACATCAGAGGCATGGCTGCCACTTCCAAAGCTGAACCATCAGTGAAAAAAAAAAAGAAAATGAACGTACAGTGCCACTTATCAGGCGGCGATGAGCTGTGTAAGGGCCGACACGGAATGATTCCCCAGGATTTCTCTAACATTGACTCAAGCAACAATAACCATTCCAGTACTCGCATGCACATATAGAGGTATTACGAAACATGGTTTTACGGTGGAAACTTAAACGGGACACAGCGAGATACATACATAATACTCGTAACCAACTAGCCCACCTTAGTTCCTTGAACACAGATAGAGGTAATGCGCAGCCGTAATATATGTTGGCGATACGGCCATTTACCTGTCTTGTTGACAAAAACGCGAAAACTTCTAACTACGTACCACTTCGATTGAACCTCAAATTTCGACCAAGAAATGCCGTTGAGAGCGCGCAGTTTTCAAACATTTTCAGCATTTCATTTTCTAATTACGCTATAGCTGCGCCGTTACTGACGATATCGGTTGCAGCGACGATCACAGGGCAGTATTTACCAGGCCAGCTGCTATAGCCATCGCCTCAGCACCATATTTTCTAAGTAATGCTTCTGTACGCTTGATAAATTATCGGATAAAGATAGCTTTTTCATCTGTATGACTGACCCGTAGGCAGAGCAGTCAGTGACAGTGCGTCCAAGCAGCGGCAAATGTCGTAGAGCTAAGCCTGGCCGAAAAAAAAGAACGACCGCCGAAACGAGAACCATAGTTCGTTTATGAATAAAAGCGTATCCTTGCCTTTCTCGGCTCGTCATCGTCGCGCCCAGAGTGAACTGAAACCTAGAAATCAGCTGCATGAATGGTACGACATTGCTGGTCGACAAAGCGGACGGAACGCTTCGCACGACTGACAGTTAAAACCGCGTAGAAAAACACGTGCGCCGAGTATGCCGCCGATGCCGCCGCGTCGTCCGTCGAACCGGAAGCTGCCAGCAGACGGCGCGCCCCTCAATTCCCTGCGATTGCTCGTTTTACGGGTCACCTATTTGCGCACGCCGAACACAATGCGCATGAGCAATGCTTCTCGTTGCCGCCGGTGAACCGCGCTGTGATCTCAGAAGGCCTAAAGTCCCTATATAAGAAAAGTACCGCCATTCTTTGACAAATGCCGCTTCGCTCTCTCCTGTGTTATCCTGTATCTCCTATTGGACGATGATAGCGCGCGCTTCTCACTTCTTTATATTTTCTTTTTTTCCGCCTCAGAGCCATGTTGAAAGTCCTCTGCGCAGCCGCAGTCGCCGGCGGCGGCGGCGGCGGCGCGCGCCCGGCCTGAAAGCTTCAACGTGTACTTTCTAGGTGCGCCACCGTCCACTTGGCTTTCGCAAGCAAAAAGTAAAGAAAAAGCAAGCGCTTTAGGAAAGGAGGCGGCGGAGGACAGAGTAGATGGCGGTACTTTTCTTATATAGGGACTTTAAGAAGGCCACGCGTTCCCGTTTTCAACCTCAAAAAGATTGCGACTGTACAACGCAATTCGCGTCGCTCACACAATCAGATCATATAAGCGTCGGTGACAACAGACAACGGATAGAAGCATGCAGAACGTTCGAGAAACTTCCGATACATACAGGAGCGTCCTGCACCGAGCGATAACGTTTAACATATGTTCGCCGGTGAAAACCGGTCACCAGTGAAAGATAAACAAGTAAACGTGTCAGTATATAACACCTACTATTGTACAGCTATTATTGACTGGCAGAGAATTGCGGTCAAACTCTAGCCAGATGAAATTCGCATAACGTGCCCCAAAAAGCAAGATCGTAACGTCTAACGTCGAGCAATGATGATTTGATGAAAGCAGCCGACCCGCCGCTACGGTAGGAAGTTCGATTATTTATTTCAAATTTGTAGCCAGACAGACTATACATATTGCCATCAGCTGATGTCAGCCAGGTCTCCGATAAGCATATCAATGAAAAATTGTAGTCAAACATGGAAAGAAAGTTCGATAGATTGTGCTGGTGCTTGCGTAAACTACGAATGTTGCAATAAGGAAACAGAACGCAGGTGATTTGTCTTGCAATTAAGATTTCACTTGGTCACAAGAAAACATGATGCAAGAAAGTCAAAACAGCAACTGTGGTTAATGGAAAAATTGCTTGAACGATCACTGAATGATTCGCCAGATCCATCACGCCATTGATGCGATAGACGCGGCTACTGTTCGACTTCCTAGCTTTAATCCCACAGTTGTCAGTCCAAAGGTGCTTCCAGCCTTTACCTTTTTTAAGCTCGAAAGCCTGCGCCGAGTCGTTTGTTGCCAGGATTGAGGTGATAATTGCTGGCAATTGGCTTGTTGTTGCTCTGAGAAAAACCATGGCGGACGTAGTCAGCCGGGCCTTCCTTGTCTTGGCCGCAAACTCGGAGCGCTTAGCTCTTGAACAAAAACGTGCAATAAGGTTCGTGTCCTTTCTAGCAGGAACACGATGTACGGCGTCAATGTCACGTAGGATAGTCAATCCTATCACCAATGGCTGCACCACCGCCAGGCAATTATCGCCCTGCGTAGAAGGAACACTTTTTATCTCGACATTATTCACACGAGAGTACTGTTCCAGAGCTGAGAGACGCTTAGACAACAGTTCATTTTCAACCTTCAGTTGTTTGTTCTCTATAGAGACATTCATTTCGAGTTTTCATGGACTCGTACAGCGCATTAATCATGCTCATACCTTCTTTCATAGAATAAATCTCTGTACGGAGGGCTGAAATATCTTTAGCTAGATTGGCACATGAAGGAATTGTGAAAAATAATGCAACAGTTGACTAACGGCAGCAGTGGTAGCAGCAACAGGCTTATGAATAATTGCAGAAGTGTCGCGCGACCAACCTGTACAAAGAACGGTGAAGGCGTTAGGTACGTTGTCATAGCCGCACCCTCTGCTTTCCAATGGAAAGCACGAAGACCGGCTGCTTCTTAAGTAGAACTGTCGCTCAGGGAGGTGTCGCTTGACTTATTCCTAGTCGATGACGTCAAACACAACAATCAGTATTGTATCTGCCACGTGAACCAGTCAATAACTGCAAAACTTGACTTGCGTAGATTGGCTGCAACCTGTACAAAGTACGGTGAATACGTTAGGCACGTTGTCGTAGCCTCACCCTCTGCTGCCAGTGAGCGCTCACAGAAGAACGAAGGAAATAGAGATAGTGTTAGGGGCCGCAAACTCTCTGCTCCCATACCTCCCATGGGACGCTCGGTCCCAAGCCGATACGCGGCGGCAGCGCCGCTTCCACCACTGGCGGCTGCCGGATATCCTACTGGAAATAATTCACAAACAAAACGATGCCTCCATGACGTCACTGATGAGGTCAGAAGGTAGAGGGAGAGGGCGCGCAGTAGGGAGGAGGAGGGTTGGCGCTGAAGCCCCCCTTTTCCACTTCGCAAGCAAGCCTACTGCGTTCGTGCTCTCTTGCAGGTCCGCTGGCCGTGCGGCGACATGGGCCAAATCGCGGAGCAGAACCCGCTGAAGTGTGTCATGTATTAGGAAGCGCTTTCTTCCACTCAGGTTTACCTTGCAAGCTGCTATTCATTTTCTAAACCACTGGGACATTGCTCGTACGCACCAGTGCCAAGCAATTATAATGAAGAATATTTATAAAGTGAACCGTTGTTAATTACCAATATTCGCGGTTAATATATTACATTTGTCATTTCGTGAAAGTAGTCGGTTTGAAAGTCCTAACTTGCAGTTACGTTTAGGGCTACACTTCAACTAGACCACAGATATAGTGGGAAATAGCTTCCTGGCACCACCAATCGTTAATTTTGTTCGTGTGTTGTGGGGTGAATCAACTAAAACTGGCCGATTTCTCGCCCAGCCAAAACCAAACACAAGTAAAAGTTGAACGCTTTTGTTTTTATTCACACATTCGGTACTGGAAAAAGACTGACCTCCAGGCAGTGCGAAAATGATAATCTACAGAAGCAATTTTCATTCACAACGGAAATTTGTACATAATGAGTGAAAATAGATTCCTGAAGATCCAAACCAATGCGAAAATTATTAACCACGTGGCTGCGTCTTGCTTTCTTTTCTTTTTTTTTACCTTGGCTGTGCATGTCGACAAAGAGTGAACAAAATGTATAGCCCAAAAACACCCACTCAAGCGCTTCATTACAAGTATTTCACCGGCAACAGATGGGCTGCCGTCATGACGAATGAGTCGAGCGACACTATTCTTATGTCAGTCCACTCAGGCTTGCACATAACTGGTTTACTCATGCAAAAGGAATACTTGCTTGGAAAATAAAGTGAAATACTTATGCTTACCCGTGGTCATGAGGAAACCTGAAAAACTTCGCAGAAATGGAATTCCCAGTGTTCGAACACCATAGAGCCGCGCAACACATGTGACTTATACCCCTGTCACACGGCACGTGTAATGTCATTTGCAGTAAATGACATTCATACCGAATGTCATTGCGGTCTTGCGTTCCCAGTCTACACGGGTAAACAAAATGGCATTCGCAATTGATGGCAATGTTTATCGGCAGGCTGAGAAATCGTGCTATTTAATATATATTTTCACTATTTTGTAAGTAATGCAATGATAAACATTGCAAGGTTATTTGAAAATATATTGCAAAGCCATACGACAGCATTAGTGGAAAATAAATGCTCATAAATATCGAAAGCAAGACTGGCTCAAAGCCGCTTACGATTCCATCCGCAGTTGGCGCTATGGCGGATGGTGAAAGCGTTGTCGAATTTATGACAGTGACAAATGACGAGCAATGCAAACAAGCATTAATTGTTCTCCAGCTGTTGAGGATGAAGCGTCGAAACCGGCTGAAGCGGATCAAGCTTGCTACTGAGGCATGCGCAAGGACAACGAGGGATTTGGAGTTGCGTCTGCAAGCCAATACGGTCACGTTGACCGCTGTTTGGGCTGCCACTTCGCCAGGGATTATCCGAGAACGATGGTGCTTCCCAAGAAACGAAAATTGGTTTGAGGACACTCTCCCTCACCTGGGTGAAGTTAATTTCAAGCAGGCGTTCCGCGTGAACCCTTCCACATTCAGATACCTGGTGATATCATTGCAGTGCGTCTTGGAGCGTCAGGTCACCAACATGCGCAAGCCAATTAGCACGGAAAAACGCGTAGCCGTGGGATTGTACCGCCTCTGTTCCAGCGCCGAAGATCGTACGATTGCACACCTGTTTGGCATCGGCCGATCTACTGTGAACATAGTGTACAGAGAGTTCTGCCGAGCAGTTGTGGACATTCATGAAGGCACCTGGGTGCGCATGCCACGGAAGGAGGAAATTGCCGAGCAGATGCGCGAGTTTCACGCCGTAACTGGTTTCCCGCAGGCCATGGGTGCACTAGACGGCTGCCACTTTCCCATATCTCCGCCCAAGAAAGATGCAGTCGACTACTATAACTACAAGGGATGGTACGCTTTTTTTTTTACGTTGCCTTTATATGTGGTAGCAGCCCAGGGTCAGGACAAAACATCAAATAATTGAAAACTGCGTTACGAATAAATGTATTTTATTGGAAAATCAGTAAGTAGAAGTGAAAGCACGTGCCAAGGAATTAAGCTTTCTTTAAAAATGTGACGTTTGGGATATTCAGGCATATGCAGCTCGTACAATAAAAAACACATTTTCATATCGGAACTTTTATTTAAATATGTGAGAATGCTTTTCTCTGCTTGTGATAAGTGCCTCATAAGACCTCGTTATTTTCCTTGAATAGCATTCAGGAGGTAGCATCTATACCTTACACTTCTTCCTTCACAATAGTGTAGTAAACATGTTCAGGATACCTACCAGCCCATACTAAAATGCTAGTAGCTTCAGTATGAAATTATTCTACCGAAGAGATTGTCAATTTAAAAACCATCGTTAAAGAAAGTTTCGTTTAAAGGTGACAAAATTTATATCTTATAAAACCTGTACGAATTCAAATATTTATGTGTATGCAGCTGCTAATACCCTGAAACGTGATGTTAATCGAATGTTTAATTTTTTAATTCACTTCGGATAATTTTTCCACACTGCTGGCAAACAATTATTTCATGAAGGTACAGCATCATACTGCTTGCAGTTGCCGACCACCGCTACCGCTTCTTGTACTTGAACGTGGGGAGCCCGGGCAGCTGCCACGACGCCCATGTTTACGGACGGTCAAGATTGAAGACAATAGTGGAGAGTGATCACTTCAACTCTCCGGTGTCAGTGATTGAAGGAATGCCTGTACTACCCATCATGCATTTCCGCTGACACCGCATTTAATGAAACCATAAACAAGTGCCCCAAATGGTTCTAAGCAAGCAATCTTCAACTACAACCTGTCAAAGTCGAGGCGCATTGTGGAAAACGCATTCGGCCGAGTGAAAGCACGCTTCAGGTTCATTCTGAAGAGAATGGAATGCAAACTGTCCAATGCCAAACTGGCCATTAGGGCATCCCGCACTTTACACAACATCTGCGAATGCTTTCGAGATCATGTGGATGAGCAGTGGATACAGGATGTGTACACCTTCAACGAAATGTACAAGCAGCCCCTGCACAATTCTGATGCATGCATTGGCGAAGGCGAGGATGTAAGGGCTGCACTTGCAGAGTATTTTTGGAAACGAGCCCAATGAACCTAGTTGACCACAAGCAGCTCAAACACCATGCTTTATTTTGCCAAATACTTCACGAGCGCGTCAGTCAACAGTTTTTCTGTAGCTGCTGATTCGCGCACAATGTCAAGTTCCATTCGCCGTAGCTCCAACTCTTGCTTCCTGCTTTCGTTTAGGTCAGCACACAACGGCCGGTTCGTAGTGACTAGTTGCGCTAGGAGAGTCTTTTGTGTGGTGCGCCTGCTCGTTTGATTGTTTTGCTGGCTGTTTACTTCTGCCTGTGGTTGGGCCCAACAGTCGTCTGTGCTGTATGGTGATGAGGGCGAGTATAATGCAGTTGTATTATGTGAACATTCATCTGGTGGTGCTGGGGGTGGCTGGGAGTCTTCTTCGCCCATCGGCCCGTGCTCCATACTATGAATAATCTGAGAAAATGAAAGAGAATATAGCACATGTGAACATATTTGTAAAGAGACTGTTTGCAATGAGTGTTCTGGTTGTTACCACAGAAGCGAAAAGCAACTACCTGTCGCATGCAGCCTTCACAAGCTGAGTAGGCGTATTACCCGTTTCTATAATAAATATTCTACATATACTCTCGCATCTTGCAGCCACACTATGTTTATGTTGGTACACCATCAAGTGTGAATTCATGTTGATATTCTTACCCAGCCCCAACAGCAGTTGTGCATAATGAACTGATAAACAAGTCATGTTTGCCGCATGTGATGCCAACAACGGAACACACTAAATTAGTGTGCCTTGTTCCTGGTAAGTGATACAAAACAAAACAGGTCTTTCGTACGCAGGTTGCACAGGATCCCTGCATGCTACAAAATATGTACTTACTATTTCAACAGTGGCGTCTTCGCCACACGTTTCATCAGTGGGGCTGCTGTCGTTCATTGGCAGGCTGCCAAGGAACCTAGAAATGTCCTTGTAAAATCTCCATGTAATGGCTCCTTGCCCGGTCGTCTTTCGGCTGAGGTTCCTGCAAGAAACATATGGCATAATCTTCAGAGAATTGTACTATGTTACTGCTAGTAGGGATGCCAGTACCCTTTCAACACATGCAGTCCGTAAGCTATATCTGCCCAACAATGCATTGCAATTATGCTCCTTTCGGTACTTCTGCTATTACAACTGCTTCACGTTCATCTAGTCAAGGTGAGAGCAGCGTTAGCAAATATTTCTAGACGACAGTGCTTTTGAAAAAAGTATGCATTTGCTTGTTTTCTACTTAAACCACGCAGTCGACATGCAGGAATATTTGGCACGAGAAACGCAAAGACTGCAAAAATGCCTTGGGAAAAGTACTAGTACCTAGAGTGCAAAGTAAAAAAATTCTGCAACCAAGAACTACGCACAGCTGCATTAGGAAGCGTTTGCAAGCCCTGCTGTAGTAAAAGCTCAAATCACTACGATGTACCACTCTATGAAATCTTTAAAAAAGTGCATATACAGAATGAAGACACATCGTTTCTAATTAGCGCCGCGTGAAGGGCGCATCGAAAGCATGTTTCTTATCATGTGCCTGTTATAACGCGTGGCGCCCCAGCATAAGTTGCCCAGTCCGAAAGGGGGTTCGCCCAACACAAGATCAAGCGACATTCGCGCCTTTCAGTCTATTATCCACTAACAGCGTACTTCGCTGCGTGTGCCATGGCCGGACCAGAGGGGAGACGTGATACGCGTGCACATTGTGCGTGCGTCGCACCTCCCTGTCCGGCTGAGCGTGGGCGCAGCTCAGCAACTAAACAGCATGCACGCGAGGAGTTTGGCCTTGTACGGAAGTGTTCACTTACCGGTACCGGTTTCCCAAGTTTTCCATCTTGCTTTTAATTTCTTTCACACTCTTCTCCACCCCTTGCGCACGCAGGCACTCGGCTATGGCGACGTAAATTTTCAGGTTGCGCTTCGTCTTGCGCAAGTCACTGAGGTGGTCCTCCCAGACTTTCAAAAGCGCGCGCGTCTCGTCGTCGCTCCAGTGGGTTTTGTGCTTCTCATTTTCTGCTGACGAAGATGCCCAGTTGCCTTCCATGGTTGGTGCAAGGGTTAACGCGGCACCACTTCGCAGAAAAACAACATGCAGGCGGGAATGAACAAGCGTTTCTAAACATGGCCGACAAGAGGTACTGATAAGTGGTGATAACTGCTGATAACGTCCTGCCGGAATCTGGGAACAAGAATATAATGCACAAACCACTTCAACTGGCATGCTGTACGTCATAAAATCTAGACAAAGTTTATAACCGCAAATAATAAGAACTTTTACCCTAATTCTATTTTGTTTTAAGTTATCGTTATTGTAACCTTTTGCCAAGCCCCTGTCGTCGAGATTACACAAGTCGCGCGCGAATGAGTTAATGGGCGAATGCCATTAGCTGTGAATGTCATTCGCTATGCCCGTGTAGAAGCAACAAAAATGGCATTAACACGTAATCTCATTCGCTGCGAATGACATTACACGTGCCGTGTGACAGGGGTATTAGCCATCTTCTTCTAATGCTTGGTTGATCTGGTTTCCTGCGTCTTCCGTTCGTTGCACGCCTGATCAAGCCTGTCGGTCTTATCTTTCCCATCTTCACACTTGGGACGACAACCGAAGCAGATGACCAAGCGCGATCCGATTTGTGATATCGCTGAGCGAGTGGCAAGGGTGAGCGGAGGCAAGCTCGACGGACGCACGATGGCGACCACTTCCCGCGCTTCGCCCGATTTAAAATTCACAAAAAGAGAAATAAGAAAAATAACTTAAGATGTCCGGCTACCGCTAGGAGCACGCATGTTCCTTGAAATCGAAACTAGCTTTACTTTCCAGAGGCTGATAGTGTGGCGTAGGCGCCGGAGATCAGCTCTACAGTTTGCGAGTCAGTCGTCCTTCCTTTCGCGCTCCACAGTGGTGACCTAGGACTAAAGCACGACAGAACCTAGCAACAATGCTGCACATCCAGCCATCGCCGCATCAAGCCCGTCAACGGCGTCAAGCCCGATGACATTCCAAAAACTGCCATCACGACGCCCTTCTGTTTATTCGAGTTTTTGCGACTGCCTTTTAGATTGCGCAACGCCGGAAAACATTCCAGCGCTTTATCGTTGAGGTGACACGACGGTTGCGTGCAGTCTTCGCGTACATCGGTGACATACTAATAGATTGCTCCATTCCGGAAGAACACGAGCGTCACTTGCATGAACGTTTACAGTGCCTTCAACAGTATGGCCTCGTCGTGAACTCGCAGAAATTCGTTTTTGGAACATCCTAGCTAGTTTTCTTAGGCCATCGTATTTCGGCGTTCGGCATCCTACAGTTGCCATCGCACATCGAGGATGGCAACTACCCGGTGCCCAACACTCTCCGCCAGCTTCGTGAGTTCTTGGGTCTTGTCAATTTTTCACGCAGTTTTATTCCACACTGCTCAGGCTTACTGTAGCGGCTAACCGATCTCTTGAAAGCGCCACCAAGCCCATCTTCGACAGTACCATGGTCGCCTCAGGCACAGTCTGCCTTTGTGGCAGCCAAGCAAGCCGTTGCTGATGCAACTCTCCGTTTTGATGCACCGACTAGATTTATGGTAGATGCCTCCACTGTGGCCATCGGAGTGGTGTTCCATCAATATCATGGCTCTGGATGGCACCCCTTGTGTTATTTCTCTCGGAAGCTGCGACCCGCCGAGACACACTACAGTGTCTTCCTTTACGAGCTGTTGGCCATATACACGACGATTGAACACTTCCGCCAATTACTGGAAGGGCGCGAGTTGCACGTGATGATTGATCATAAGCCTCTGACCTGTCAGAAGGACCGCCTGTTGGTCTAGTTGGTCTAACATAGTTAGTCTAACATAGTGGCTAGTAAGTCTAACATAGTTGGTCTAACACCAGTGTCACATGTAGGGCGTGACGCTGGTGTATGTGGTTCACCTTGTAAGTCGGAGGGTTTGTTGACTGAAATAAACAGTTGGTAGTAGCGCTCGTCCGCGTCTGTCGTGTCTTCGTGTGTGTGGTGCGTGTGTGTGTGTGGTGTGTGCGTGTGTGTGGTGTGTGTGTGTGTGTGCGTGTGTGTGTGTGTGTGTGTGTGTGTGTGTGTGTGTGTGTGTGTGTGTGTGGTGTGTGTGTGTGTGTGTGTGTGTGTGTGTGTGTGTGTGTGTGTGTGTGTGTGTGTGTGTGTGTGTGTGTGTGTGTGTGTGTGTGTGTGTGTGTGTGTGTGTGTGTGTGTGTGTGTGTGTGTGTGTGTGTGTGTGTGTGTGTGTGTGTGTGTGTGTGTGTGTGTGTGTGTGTGTGTGTGTGTGTGTGTGTGTGTGTGTGTGTGTGTGTGTGTGTGTGTGTGTGTGGTGTGTGTGTGTGTGTGTGTGTGTGTGTGTGTGTGTGTGTGTGTGTGTGTGTGTGTGTGTGTGTGTGTGTGTGTGTGTGTGTGTGTGTGTGTGTGTGTGTGTGTGTGTGTGTGTGTGTACTTTTTGCGCTAGACCTACTGCCCTATGTGTTCAGTACAGACTCCTGAACGTAAGTCACTCGGGAGATACGGCATCCTGAATATATCTCCGCATTTACCACGGACATGCGGTATGCCAAGGGAAGCGACAACGCAGCAGCCGATGAACTCTCTCGCGTTGTGTCGATCGCAGCCTCTTCCACTGCTGTCGACTGATAAATGCGCTATCGGAGGCACCGTGCATCGACCCTGAGCTACAAGCGTTGCGGCGACGTCCCTTCTCCCTTCACTTCGAGCTTATTCCCCATCTGTCTGCGCCGTGCTCTATGTAGTGCGCTGTGTCTTGCCTCTTCTGCGCCCTTTCATTCCTGCAACTTTCCGGCGGGTCATTTTTCAGTCTCAGCATGACATTGTTCATCCTGGCATACGGGCCACTCAACACCTCGTCACGCAGCGCTATGTCTGGCCTCGTGTCAATGCCGATGTTCGTGCGTGGTACCGTTCCTGTATTGCTGTCAAGCAACCAAAGTCACCAGTCACGCTATTGCACTACACCAACAGTACCAACCTCCCGACCAACGTTTCGACCATGTCCATATCGACAAAGTTGGGCCGCTTCCTCTTTCGCGCGCCTACCGGTACATTTTGACTATAGTGGACCGTTTCACAAGGTGACCCGAGGCGGTCCCCATTCTCGACATCATCGCAGAGACAGTGGCACGCGCTTTCGTTTCTGCCTGGGTTTCCCAGGCAGAAACGGTTGCCTAGTCATTGCGGCCGACAGACCATGGACGACAGTTTCAATCTGCATTATTTGCTGCACTTGCCCGCATTCTGGGTGTGAAGCACTGCCGTTCTACTCCTTACCATCTGTCCGCTAATGGCATGGTCGAGCGTCTTCATCGGCAGCTAAAGGCGGCCCTCACAACATGCCGTGATCGTGAGCACTTGCCGTTGGTAATGACTGCCCTTCCGGCCGTCCTCCGCCGTGACCTTGGGCGCTGTACGGCTTAACTGGTTTGTGGCACCCCTCTACGTCTTCCCAACGACCTTTTCACCACAGAAAAGACAGCTCCTCAACATCAACCCTATCTTCAACGCCTCCGCGATTACTTCCGCTCCCTGCAGCCCGTTCTGCCTAGGTCAGCCAAGCAACACATATTCGAACACCCAGACTTCGCGACTGCCACACGTTTTTCTTAGGCGAAGCGGTATCCGAGTGCTTATAACGCCGGCTTACGATGGACCCTTTCATGTTCTGCACCGTTCCACGAAAACTTTTGTCATCGCGCAGCACGGACGTGAGCAAACAGTCTCTATTGATCGCCTCAAGCCGGCATACATGGAGACAGCAATCACCCATCTGCTTCTCCAGAGTACGAATTCCCCAGAGCCTTACCTTACCTCGCAACCTCCAGAACGTCCGCATCGCGTCCATTTCACGCTTGCGGTCTAGCCGGGGGACCCTGTAGCGCCCGCATCTCTTACGATACCAGAAGGCGCTATTTAAAGCAGAAATTTTGGCTAGTTGGTTGTAACTGAACTTAGACATCGTAACAAGCGCTGATGGACGGGACCACAAAGAAGAGACAAGTAGACTAGCGCCCGTCCAGTCTACTTGTCTCTTCTTTGTGGTCCCGTCCATCAGCGCTTGTTACGATGTCTAAGTTCAGAAGGCGCTAACAGAGGAACAACGAAGAAAAAAAAGAGGTCGTGGGGCGACAGGTACCGACACGTGAGCTGATCACCGGAGCGGTGATCGGTCGTCCTTCCTTTCTCGCTCTACAACCTCACGTTTTGTGCATACAGTTCGAAGTATGAAAATATGTGGCAGGCGAAGCAGCTGTTTCGAATTTTTCCTGAATGCTGCCAAACCAAACAACTTCACGCCAGCCTTTCACTAATGTTAGCACTTGTAAGAGCCCGCTGGCAGCTTTTTTTATGACAAGTTCTTTTCATTTGACAACTTTGACAAACCCGTCACCGTTAGAGAGTGCCTAGACCATGAAAGCCGAAATAACATTCTAAATTAAGGAAAATCAGAAGACCTCGATAACTTTTATTTATGACCATAGAGACTACATTCTCACCAAGAAAAATGAAATAATATTATGAGCGATAAATTAATTAGCGCAGTAATAAAATGAATAATTGGTTTGATGAGCTACAAACAACTAAACTTCGCTCCAGCTGGAGCGAAGCTTTAGTTGTTTGTAGCTCAATAAATCTTTTCCATTAGGATTGCCACGCTTGCCATCAGCAATTTGAGGTAATAAATACTCAGCTTACTAATTATTATACCTTATACTTTCAAGGTCTGAGTAGGGCATTTCGAGGAGGCATTTTTGAACAGAGAACCTTCATTTTTATGCAGCTCAACTATGAAAGCACGAAAGTTTGCACCAAGCCTGATTATGCTCTGTAGCGTTGAATTTCTAAAATATTGTTCCGAGAGAAATGCGCCGGTATTATCTGTAATTCAGTGATGGGGAGCAAACGCCGTCAGATACGCCGATTATAGACACCAGACGCTGCAGAGTGGCCGCTCTCAGGAGGAAAATTAAAAAAAAGCTTTTAAATCAAATTATTACATTGTCGTGACACATCGCCTAACATCAGAAACTGTACGTCATATTCCTAACATTACTTTTTGATGTATCTATGCTGCAGCTACAACTAAAAAATATATATATATATATTGGTATAGCCTGCCGACTCTTCCATGTTTTCTTCAATTACTTTAAATTGTGTTTACAAATTTTCTCATGTCTAGTCCTCGGTTTGGCACGTTGTCAAAATTTAACCAACCTCTTTTACTTATGCATCAAGTTTACCTAACTGCTATATATGTAAAGTTTTATCCATGAATGGTATATAACACTGAAATAATCAGCCATTCCTCACAGTGAATATGCAATGATACTTGTCTAAACTAAATATTTAAATCAATTACTCAACCTGTAAATCTTTTTAAAATCTTGTTTGCAGATGGGTGAAAGCCCAGAAAGTCGTAAGTCTCGTTCCGGCTTATGAAATGTCCGAGCACGGGTAACTCCACAAATTTTTGTAGCAGTGCATATTGACCCTTTTCGCGGCGATCTCGTGAGCGCTGCCGTGTTTGATCACGTGGTAACGCGTCCATTGCCTCCGTGCTTACAATGGATGTACATAACGCCTGCTGCGGCTCAGAAAACCTCTGTTTCAGGAGATATCGTAGATGCTGACTGGGTCGACGGCACGAAGCTTTGGCAACAGCTTCAGAGGACATGTAAAAGTGCTTTCGGAGCTGATTAAGCTCTGTCCAAATGACGGAGCAGCGTATAATGTGCTTCTTCTAACAGCGAGGCTAAAAATGTATTCCAAGATATCCAAACTTTCCGCTTTTGAATTGAATCGGTGTGTTTTATTCTTCGCTCTTTATTTGGCAAATACATTAAAGCAGTGGCTTGTTACATTTCTGAATAAATGAAGTTCGTCGGTGTGGTCCCGATGAACTTCATTCAATAATATGATTATTTATTTATCATTTATTTATTTATTTATTTATTTATTTATTTATTTATTTATTATTTATTTATTTATTTATTTATTTATTTATTTATTATTTATTTATTACTGTCAACCCACAAGGGGTCATTACAGGAGTGGAAAGTACAGGAAGAACACACAAAGTGTTACATTCCTTGGCAGGTAATGGAACATCATCATGTTACTTAGCAAAAGTAACATGCGGTATGGATCGAAACATTGCATTTCTATTACTGTCTGATAATACCCAGTCAGCATTATAACATACGAACGCTTTCTGGAAAACGCACTATAGAGGTATGATCACCAACAAATTAAGGTCACAGGGGACAAATTATGTAAAATATGTAGACCTAGCTTTTTCCTGAAAATCACCTATTGATCATATTTTCACTTTAGTGTCTGGTAGCCCTATCCATTCATTGATAGCCCTACGGAAAAACCTAAATTTAAAAGAATCAATAAAGACAGAGGGAGGGGACATACTGTGTCTGTGCCTAAAATAGGTGTCTGGTTGGATGATAAAGTAATCGTTTTTATTTATGCTAACCAAATCATGAATGACAAGAAAGATCAATTCTAGTCTTTCGAGGGAAGTTCTAGATTCTAGAGAGAGGGCAGATTGGCAATTTTGCTAAGTTCTGAGGGGGAGTCATGCCGCCGATACTTATTATAAAAAAAACCTTAAAGCGAGGCGTCGAATTTTATCTAGTTTGAATTTATTCGTTAGCGTGTAAGGGTCCCATATTATTTTGGCATACTCCAAGATAAGTCTAATTGACGTTTTGTATGCCAGAACTTTTATTTCCGGAGTTGCGCTGTGAATGCGTCTTCTTAAGGACCATAGTGCATTGCGTGACTTGGTACACACGTCATCGATATGAACATTCCACCTTTAAGTCGGACGCAATAGTAACACCAAGATATCTATGAGCGGAAACCCTTGTCACGGAAGTGTTATCAATGGAGTATGTATGAAACAGAGGTTTTTTTTTTCTCGTGACGGTCATGACAACAGAATGTTTTGTGTTTAATACCATTTTCCATGTGTCACACCAGGATTTAATCTTTTGCAAGTTTAATTCAAGAAGAGTCTGGTCATCGGGATTTTCTGCCTTGTTATACAAGACACAATCCTCTGCGAACAGGCGAACGGGTACTGTGATATTATTGAGCATATTATTAATGAAAATTTAAAAAAGGAGCGGACCCAAAACGCTACCCTGGGGTACACCGGATAGTACCCATGAGGGATCAGAGCGACAGTTTTCAAGCACAACATACTGTTCTCTGTTCGAGAGATAGGATGAAAACTATTTAGTGATCATCGGATTTTTGAAAATTTTATCAATCTTTAGGAGCAATTTAGGCTGGGATACTTTATCGAAGGCTTTGGCGAGGTCAAGGAATATTATGTCTACTTGTTTTCGTTCGTTCAAGGCACTCGCGAGATCATGTGTTAATTCAACCAACTGAGTTATTGTCGAGTGCTGCTTATGGAAACCATGTTGGCAGCGATCTAGAATATTGAAATCAGCGAGGTATATGGATAATTGTTTGCAGTCAATAATCTCTAGTAATTTGGCACATGCACTAATTAATGAAAGAGGTGTATAGTTATTAACATTCAATTTATTAGCACTTTTGCGAATGGGAACAATTTTCGCGCACTTCCAAGCAGATGGGAAGCATCCAGTAGAAATTGAAGACTGATAGATAACTGTGAGGTATTTAGCAGTCCACTCTGCATATCTATACAAAAACTTATTAGGAATGTTATCAGGTCCTGGACTCTTTTTGCAATCGATGTTCGATATGAGATTTAATACACCCTGTTCATTTATTTCAATGTCATTCATAGGGGGTTGGTGGGGAACTTGGTAAAAACTAGGTGAGGAGCAATCATCTTTAGCGTAAACGGTAGAAAAGTTAAGAGACTGAGCTCTATCCTGACTGTCAGTGCGAGGCGAGGGGTTGACATATCTCCAGAATTTACAAGGAGCATTTTTGAGGAAGGTCGTGTTGAAGAAGTTACATTTCGAATCTTTGATAAGTTGCTTCAGTTCCTGGCTCATATTCTTGATAACATTAATAGAATGTGGGCTACCAGACTGGTCAAGCACCTGATGCTTTCGCTTTAATCTTCTTTTTGCATGAATAATGTCTCTGGTTATCCATGGATTCCTTTTTCTAGTGTTCTTAAGACGGTGCGGAACATAACAATTTATGCAACGTTTAACCACGTTGGAAAAATGGTCCCGAAGTTTGTCAACGCTCTCACCATAACGGTATATAGTAATGAAGTTTTCAAATGATAAGGCAAGGTGATCTAGTATGCATACATCATTAGCATCTTTAAAATTCGGGATCAACTTTCGCAAGCTGTCCTCCGATATCCTTGCATCAAGCCTAAAACATGTGATAACCATTTTGTGGTCACACATTCCATCCTCAACCGAGCAGCTAGAAACATAGGCATGTAACGGCTCAGAAAAAAATGCAAGAACTAGGATTGAGGAAGTATCCGCACACACCCTAGTATGTTCTGAGACAATCTGGGATAAATTAAACCAGAAGGTCAAATTAAGCAGTTCTTCACAGGAACGAGGTTCAGATGAGCCAGGATCCACCATTACCCAATTGATTCCAGGTAAATTAAAGTCGCCAATCAAGCATATATTATCTAAGTGAGAAAAACTTTCTTCCATAAATGCTCTAAGGTTTCCCATTAAGCTGTCGGTTGAGCCAGGAGGTCTGTAAAATACACTAACGCAAAGTGAACGGTTTGGAATGTGAACGGTTTGGAATCCAGAGAGCTTCGATATCTCTGGAATCCGGCAATAGTGTGTACGTAATAGAATATTTTGCAAGTAATCCTACGCCCCCTCCTCTACTGCACTGGTCTTTTCTCAAAAGAGTGTAACCGCAGGGAGTAACCTCAGCGTCAGAAATGTCATTGCGGACCCATGCTTGCGTAATGCCCACAATAGCTGGTTCATGCTCGCGTAGGATACTTTCTAACACATCTAGTTTATTGAGTATGCTGCGGGCGTAAAGATTTGTGATCTTGAAACATGCAAGGTCATTTGGTTGAAGTCACGCATTCCTGCTCATTGAAGGATTCGAGCATGCGTACCGTCTATAAGTTACGTCATCCCAAGCGTATATGGTGTTATTAATTTTTATCGTATCAAAGATGAGCTTAACTCTAGCACCCCTCTTTTTTTCCTAGACTGCTGAGTTGCACAGGCTTTTGCGCGCGCTATTACCTCGCATAATAAAATCCTCCTGGACGCTGAAATGTGTTCCCTTAAACTTTGAAGAACTCCATTAGAACCTTCTTTTTTCCCTGAAATCAGCAAAGCGCAAAATAACCGGCCTGTTTCTTCTGTTTATCTTCTTACCAAGCCTTTGGATACGTTCAATCGAGTTCAACTTTACTTCCAGTAATTGCTCAAAAATGCCAGAATTTACTTTGCGCATGAGATCTTCGCCTGTTTCTTTGTCTTATTCCGCTATACCCCTAATTATAAGGTTATTTCGCCTTGAGAGGTTTTCTATGTGATCAATTCTTTTAGCCAACTTGCCAATCTCACTGTCAAATTTAATTACAGCACAGTCAAGCACCGAGAGCTGCTTATGAACATCTAAGGATTCAAGATTTTTTTCAATATCTTGAAGTCTGCTGTCAACCTGCGAGAGGAAAGCCTCTGATGTTGCCTGCTTATCTCTAATTTCCATCACTTTCTCAAGTAGTTCTTATTGAGACAGCATGAGCTGTTCAAGCATGTTATCGTTAGGTCCTGGGTTTTCTTCGATATCCCCAGAAAGTTTCGGTAGTAGGCTTATTACGGATAGGCATTCAGTGATACAACAACCAAGAGTGTGTGGACACGGCAGCACTAATAAGCAGATGTAATCACCGCAGAAACCATATTTGCTTCTACCAACCTGCACAAGAAGCGGAACTTAGGTGATCAAGTCACGGCGGTGCTGCCGTGTCCACTGCTGGTGAATGAAGCCTCTCTTTTAAGAATGAAGCATCTCTTTTAAAGGTGTCGGTCGGGTGGTCATATGGGCATTTGTTGAAGTCACTCCGCGAGCAAGGTAGGCGTCACCCGTATCATCCACGTGCTGTCCGGTCAGACGGTCTAATGTCGAATATGCGTGGTTCCTGAAACCCGTGCGCAGTCGCACTGTGCGCTGTATCCGTAGAGACGCTGTCCATCAGGTGGAAAAGAAGCATCCGTGAGCGATCCGAAGCAAATGCATTCGTAGAACACCCGCACATGAAGCGGAACTTCAGGTGACATAGTCGCGGTGGTGCTGCCGTGTCAGTGGACATGGCAGCACCTTTTCTACCTAATTGCTCGTGGGTGTGATCAGTTTCAATAGATTTGTTCTTTCTGCACACAAGGCTTGGAACGTAGCTGTTCTGTACTTTGTAACAGCTTGTAGCAAAGATGTATTATCGCTAGTAAATTGCTTAATCCTGTGGACCGTCACGAAAGATTCACTTTCGAAAGATTCCTTCGTGTACTGTCGTTCGTAGTCGCTGTCACCCATGATTTGGCGCATTAATTCAAGTGTGCTCCCATTCAGATATTCTTAATAGGTTGGTGATAGAGTGTGTGCAAGTTTTCGGGCGAGTTGAGGTAGATGTGTGTCATAACATGCGCGAAACTTACTGTGCCAGGAAGTGGCGCTACTCCCTTTATCATTGTTTAACAAGCGGCACTCACTCTTGCCGACGTGCTTGGGTTGAAGTCGTTTCTTTGGGGGTTTGCGATACAATGCTGGCGGATGAGTGAAATTCTTTTATCCACGAGGAAATCTGTGCATCCAGAAGGGTCGGGAACACAAGCTGTCCTTATATAGCAACGGTCCATGAACTTACTCACACATATTCATTCCATTCCTTAATGGGCCAGTCACTATTCTTGCAGCCAACTACGGCATGCGTCTCCAATGCACCAATTTACGGCACGAATGAAGCACAGTGCGCAACCAAAGACCCATTTGCATTTCCGACAGCTGATCGCACAGAAACAGCGTAGAAGGCTACAACGCGGAGCCAATGACAACGAAGACAAGAGAGGTACACAAAATACACAGACACAGCTTGCTTGCTTGTTCCTCCTTTGGCCAAAAAGCCGGCGGTTAAAGTTTAAAGGGTAGGGGGAGAGAGAAAAACCAAAATGAAAAAGTAAATGAGAGTGACGTATAACGTTTATAATAACTAAAAAATAAATTTATCGGACAGATATATAAATAAAAATAATTTTAATTATACATTTCGTGGGGGGGGGGGTTCGATGGTATTAGAATAATTTCGAGCACACAATCAGCGATTTAATGAGCTCAACCATTTATTGATTTCGAGAATTAACATGGTAGCCTTCTTGTGTCACAAAGATAGACACAAATGGCCACGCAGATGTTCCGCTGTAGTGGAGGGCTCCGGATTAATTTTGACCAACTGGGGTTCTTTAACGTGCACTACAACGCAAGCACACGGGTTTTTTTGCATTTCACCTCCATCGAAATGCGGCCGCCGCGGCCGGAATTCAATCCCGCGACCTCGTGCTCAGCAGCGCAACCTTACCTAACTGAGCCACCACGGCGGGTTGTTCCTGTGGCTAAAGCCCAATGAGGAAACCCGACGGAGAGGACATTTTGCTTAGTTAAAGAAATGCCCAATTTTCGGTATGAAAATTCGAATTTTTTCTCTGATTTATAAATCGACGGAACGCTGCTAGAAAGTGGTTTGTGCTTTCAGGTTCCTGGCAGGTAGGACATAGAGGGGATGATGCCAGGCCAGACCTGTATAGGTAAAAATTTAATGGTGGGATGCGGCAGTGTAATTTTGTTATAGCGATTTCTAATTTACGTGTGGGACACCATTTATTGTCCCATGAAAAGGATGAGTGAAAAAGTTCCGACGTGTGGATTTTTATTTTCGTAGAATCTTGGAAAAGGGAAAACTTTCTAAACCTAACCGCAGTGACATAGGCTTAAGTAGGCATATCGGACATAACTGGTCTATCAAGAGTTATCCGTGCAACTGTGTCAGCCATTTCATTTAAAAATATACCACGATGGCCTGGAATCCATACCAATCATGCCAAATCTAAGTTTGGAGGGGTCAGTGATATAAATGCAATGTCTACAGTAGCGTCTGAAGATGAAGTGAATGAGGTGCATACTGACAGTGAATCAGTCACTATAACCAATGTTGAATAGAACGTTTTCGAAGAGCTAAGATAATTTCTGATAGTTCAGCCAGAAATATGGGTTTGAAATCCGGAAGGCGTGATGCAACTGACCAGGGTGGTGACTCAAAGAAAATACCCACACCCGCTTTCTCCTCACTAATTCATGCGTCAGTCGCGATCTCATTATTTATTCCCAACTGCGTTAAATGACCTTGCAATATGCCATTTAAATATGTAGTGGGCACGAGTTTTGCATTCGATGGAAATATATCGTCAAATTCAATCGTTATACTAGGCAAGGGCTTATCTGGGCAGATGATCTCGCGTACATTAACGTTTTATGGATCTAGGTGAGCTTGTACAAACAAAACCAGAGGTCTATGTGCGCGACCAATGCTCATTAAAAATGTCCTCATTTCATTCATTCATTCATTCATTCATTCATTTTATTTCGACATTATGGTACATTATAGCATGTACAAAATGCTGGGGCACAGACTAAACGCCAAGAAAAGGCTTTACGGTGTCTGTACCCGACAATTGCACTATGACAGGGGCAACAGAAAATGTTTCTATGCGACAAGCTTACAATGCCAAAACTATACATCTGAAAAATAAAACTAACAGTGTTGAAATTAACATTAAAAAGCAAATATTTACTTTACTGCACAACATCAAAATTTATCAAAACTTGGACAAACTTTCCAGTACAAAATCAAAACTTAACAGCAGCAGCATTACAGAAAACAATGCTGGTTGTATAAAAGAGTATATGCAATGTGTATATGCGATCATTTGTCGGCCATAGTTAGAACGGGTCCGTGGCGTAAACCAAAAAGTGATTCCGCGCGTGTCATAAACATGCACTCTTTCAGTCAATTAAGCAAGTTCTTTCAAGCACAAATTGTTTGTTTTAATGCCTTGTTTGTAGCGTGTCATTAGTAAAGAATCGTACAAGTCGTCAACAGGTATTACGTTTAGGTTTTCACAGATGGGCCTTGTGTGTGCATTATACGGAGCATTGACAATCAAACGGACAGCCCTTTTCTGAACCTAGAAAGCTTCAGAATGTTGGCAAATTGTGGTGGTTCCCCAGACAAGGTAGCAATAGCACAGTTTTGAAAGGAAAAGTGAGTTATACAACAACAGTTTTACTTTCTCAGGCAAAAGAAAACGTGTGCGCGATAATATACCAACCGTGCGAGAAAGACTGGAACAAACAGAATCAGACTGAAAATCCCAGGAGATGTTTTCATTAAAGAGTACACCAAGACATTTCACAGCAGGAACCACCTCAATTTTCGATTTCACTAATAAATACACATTGTGATTGTCTCAAAGAAGGTTCATAAATGTTTAAATATGGTTTTACTGTTAAAATGCGGAATCTGCAGGGAAGAGTAGGAAGTCGTGCTTCTTGATATAAAACATTGTTAGCAACAAATTTTGGTAAACCAAGGCAATTCCGATGAGCCTCCCACTGTAGAAGAACCAGGAGGTTAGTCTTGTATGCTGCCCCACCAGATAATAAATAGCACGCACCAAAAGTTCCAGTATTAGTCCAACGAATAAATCATTATTAGAGTGTTCTTGCATAGCTCAGAGCGATGTCAGCCAAGTTTACTTATCATGCCAACAGCGCGTGTTGCCCTAGATTTAACCTTGATGAATGTGATTTCGCCAGCTGAGTTTTGAGTCGCCTCATAGTCCTAGATATTTGATAAAGTCATCTTGCGGAATTATTTTCTGACGATATTGGAGAGAAAAATTAACCGGTGCATTCAATGAAAAGACAATCAATTAACTTTTAAGCACCATTAAAAGCTTAATGCGTCCCTCTAAATTGACATGCGCGCACCATATCGAGTATCCAGGTCTAAATCCAATCTTACATGGGCTCACTAATGTATTATCCGTTAAAATTTTCATAATACGAATATGCAATACTCTTTCGATTATTTTAACATATGCGAAGTTAGTCCTTTCGCCTTATGTTATCTATATGCATTCCCACTCCTTATTTTTTAAGCAGGATGATTATTTTTGCAAGTTTACAGTCAGGAGGAGTCCATGCGTTCATGAGGGTGTAGTTAACTATATTAGAAAGGTCTTGTGGGGAGAGGTGAAACAATATGCCTGATGTAATGCCATCCGAACCAGGAGCCATGGCATGCCATGGCTCCTGGTTCAACGTACTGAAGCTAACAACGTACTGAAGCTCTTCCATTGTTACCTTAAACAAATCCTCTCCGGATTGAGCCCCTATGAAGTTTACAGGCAGCGTTTGGTGACAGAACTGGAATGGCCTTGCGAGAGCGGAGAAATCTAAACAGTGCTTTTGATGCGAAAGCTTCTTTACGCTACCTCGGGCAGCCGTCGGCGACTGAACAGTTTTCACCTTGAGAGCTAGAGGCCAAACCACAAGAGAGCATTAAGATGCGTTTATAGTCCGACGTTATCGGCACGCGGGCGAGCGCCATCAGACGCTGGGTGCGTCGGAGCACATTGGCCACGCGTCCGGTTACGTTGGCGGCGCCAGTACGTCGAACCATCGGTCGAGCTATAGCCGCTGTTCTCGCCAACGTGACATAACGTGTGCGCGCGTTCACGCTACGTCGGACTATCTTTAGGCCTTTACGGAGCCCTTAAAAGAGACATTGCCGCCGTTGCCCGAGTAGAGTTGGGCCCGCCTGCGAGTTGCAACCAAGTCTCACTACTTTACTGATCACCGCAGTGTCTTCATAGGTATAAAGAATGATGAATAAACACGGTATTCACTGCGAACATGTCTGTATAGCATTGCGAAAGCACACTGCGGCCACCGCTTGAAAATGGGCCTAGCCAGGGAAGTGAAGCTCTCGCTATCAACCAGGGTTAACCAAAGCTAAACCACACCCATTTTTTATTACCACTTTCAGATGAAAATTATAGCGTTTTCGATCACAATTGTCCTTCGCTAAGGAAATTGTTCTTTTAAACATATCAGAAGCATACTTATAATTACTCCAAGTAGTAGGGCACTGATTGAAAATAAGTTTCTTCCATGCAGCTATTCGGCGTCTATAATCTCGTGCACAATCACTATTCTACCATGGACAATTAGTATGACCTTTTGTGGATGATACTAGAAACTTTGATTTTTAATGGTACCTTCCAAAGTTGCACATAGGCTCATCGCTTTAATATCTCTTTCAATACCTGTCATAGAAGGCAAAGTTGACGTGAGCGAGCTGACAGTCGTGTGATGAACAACGTTTATTGCGGGGGTAAATGCGATTTTATAGGCAGAACAGATGTGACGTAATAAGTCACGCATGCATTGTACTTGATGCTTAGCAGGGTGACGTCGTGCTTACGTCGTGCTCTGCTACATCTCCCGTTTTCTAGACATTTATTATTTAACGTCCCTCGGCCTGCGGGCATCAGCAGGGCTCGCGTCGTTGCCCCGTGCTTCGGCGTAGCGCTTGCGCAGGTTCTGCGGAGTCTTTTGGAACCGGCTAAATAGCTGCGTTGGCATCCTGGGGGCCTGTAATTCTGATGTGCTCTCTTGTGCGACGAACTTCTTGACCATCTCCCGTTTGCAGAACAGCAGAGCGAGGTTCGTCAGCTGGCCTCAGGAAGACAGCTGGTGACCAGGTCCGTGTGACGGTGTTGTACGTAGTGACCTCCTGGCCACGCGAGATAGGCGCCAGGTTTCTTCTGACACGGTTGTAGATGTATGTCCTGAAGTCGTCCATGGATTATGCTGCTGGGTACTGTCTGGAGTTGCAAGTGGGCTCTTCATACTGGCAGCAGGGTCCGGGTCCTGTGTCCCATCAGCCTCTGCACGGGTGACCTCAGCACATCATCACGGGGAGTGTTGCGCCACTAGAGCCAAGCTGTATGAAAGTCGGACATGTTAAAGGAGCAGTTCTTTAGAAGCTTCTTTGCTTCTTGGACCGCTCTTTCTGTCATCTCATTATAACGCGGATGGTACGGGCTTAAAGTGACCTGCGCAATGCCTAGCTTTCCCAGATAGTCCTTGAGCTCTCCGCTGCTAAGGACTATCACACAATCATCGCGATGATCACACAATCATCGCTTGTTCGCAGATGATTGTGTGATCTATCGTCAAATCTGCTCACTTTCCGATCACGTGGCTCTTCAACGAGATCTTTACCGTATTACTAACTGGTGCTCTTCTTGGCAAATGACCCTAAACACTGATAAATGCAAACTAATAACATTCACCCGCAAAAAGACATTTTCCGCTTTCGATTACTCACTGGATAAGAACCCCGTTACTCGCACCAACTCGTACAAGTACCTCGGCATTCTCCTTACACCTAACCTGTCTTGGTCTGCGCACATAGAAAAAGTAACTGCTAAAGCCTCACGTACGCTCGGTTATCTCAAACGTAACCTGCGCGATGCTCCGGCCATCACCAGACAAATCGCCTATCAGACATTCGTAAGGCCACAACTGGAATTCGCAGCCCCTATCTGGTCACCTCATCAAGCTTACCTAATCGCGACTCTCGAGTCAGTTGAAAAACCGCGCCGCCCGCTTCATTGTCAGAGAATATCACCGCGACTCTAGCGTGACTAGCATTAAGTCATCTTTATCTCTCTCATCTTTTGCATCGCGAAGAACCATAGCATTGCTTTGTCTGTTTCACAAAATTGTCCATAGCACGCGCCCGTCCACCCTGCCGCTCACACGTCTATCTCGTACATCTCGGCGTCTGCATAATCATCTCAGTTTCCAGCGTATCTTTGGCCGATTCATCCGCGTTACCACGTGCCATTCAGCATTGGAATAACCTACCAAACGAAATAGTTGACATTCTTGACCCTGATTCCTTCAAAGCACGCTTATGCATATTATTTCCATTCACAAGTAACCTTATTGCGCACCTAAGTAATTGCCTATAGCGCAGTTGTATAGTTTTTTTTTT
Organism: Dermacentor silvarum; assembly: GCF_013339745.2. Lineage (NCBI taxonomy): Eukaryota > Metazoa > Arthropoda > Arachnida > Ixodida > Ixodidae > Dermacentor > Dermacentor silvarum. Next base: position 184,449,846 of record NC_051160.1, read on the forward strand.
TTTTTGTATTGCGTTAACATTGTTCTTTCATCTTCACCTGCTACCAATTGTATAATTTCTTGGTACTCCTTTTTTTGCTGCTTCACACAGTCGTTTGGTTTCATTTATCGCGTTATTTATATTGTTAGATATTTGTTCTTTCATGTTTACCCGCTAACAATGTATAATTTCTTTGTACTCCTTTTTCCTTTTTGCTAATTTCCTGTACCCTCCCCTCACGCAATACTCGTTCGGGAGCCTGTGAGGTAACTGAATAAATAAACTGAATAAATAAACGGCGGACCGTTTTCAGTGCAAAGTTTCAATGGCACTCCATGATAGGAGAAAACTTTTGACCACCACGCCTTGAGCATGCGCGCTGTTGTTGTGCGCATTTCCCGTACGTCAAAAAGAAAGTAGAAATCAACCATTTAGGCGAACTGGCGTCCATCACAGTAAAAGAAATCCATTCCTACAACCTTCCACGGCAAGGTTGGAACGTCATGACTTAAAAGTGTCATCTTCACTTTCCTCTGCTTGTATTTCTGGCACACCTTACAAGCTTTGCAAAAGTGTTCAATGTCAGTCGACATGTTGGGCCAGAACATGATCATTCTTGCTCTCGTTTCCATTTTCTCTGTCCGCGCATGCGCCGAATGAAGAAGAATCAGTATTTGCATTCTTTTTAACTGAGGTACAATTGCCTTATTGCTGCCGAATACGAAGCCATCCTGCGCATGTACCGCCTCCTGGTACGGCCAGTAGGCACGGACGGGCTCGGGAACTTCTTGCTTATCAGGGGGTCATGTTGACTCTGCATATTCGCAGAGCTTCGTCAAGGTGCTGTCGTCCTTTGTTGCGGCAAGCAGGTCACTGATACTGCGCTCTGAGGCTGAAACACCGTCAAGCACGTTTACTTGAAAACGCTCTGTTTCTTCTTCCATGCATACTTTGCTGGGAAATCTTGATAGAGCATCGGCAAGGAACTAGTCCTTTCCAGGCTTATATAACACGTTGATACACTACCGTTGCAATGTCAGACGCATGCGCTGCAAACTTAGTGGGCGCTGATGCAGTGGTTTGGAAAATATGGAAACTAAAGGTCGGTGATGAGTTTTAACCGTTACCGTACCAAACAAGTTGTCGTGAAATTTTGTACAGCCATGTAAAATCGCGAGCGTTTCCTTTTCAATTTGCGCGTATCTCTGCAGGGTATATGTGTGAGTGGCCTAGAAGAAAATAATATGACGTGGCCATCTCGCAAAGGGACGGTGCCTACACCCAACTGACTTGCGTCAACTGATAGTGTCATTGGTTTCTTACGTCTACATAGCTGCAGACAGGTGCTGTTTGTAAACATTGGCGCAACTTGTGGAAGCTTTCTTCCTGTTTTTCGGTCTACACCCACGCGATGTCTTTGCGTAGCAAAGTGCTGAGTGGGGCCGTTACGACAGACATGTTCAGGATGAGGCGCTATACGAAATTCATTGTACCAAGAAAAAAATTAGGGGTAGCTTCACACTAAGTGGTCTCTCAAGACTGGGCAAACAGTGAAACTGGGGGCTCTTCCCTAGATTTAACTTTGATTTCCTTTGCTTCGCTTGGTTTGGCTTGGCTGGATCTTAGCCAAACTTAGCCGATACCGAGTATAGGGACGATACTCGGGGTCGGCTCGCAGTCTTCTAAAGGCCACTTTATAGTCCGACGTAGCGTTGACGCGCGGGAGCACTCGGCACGGGGACGCCACGCCAGCGAAAGCGCAGCACTCTATAGTCCGGCGCGAGTCCTGGCCGACGTATCCGGCGTTCGCCGTCGTCGAGGTAGAGGGGTCAGTTTTCGCGCCTTCCATAATCACGGCTATCCACCAGCCCATCTTGCTTGACGAGACGCGGATGCGGTCCATTCTGGGTGACGAGGCTGGCGCGAAATGCAGCATGTCGCATCTTGACGGCGGCTGCAGCCGGGGACGCCGACGAACGCCGGATACATAGGCCGCTCCTCGCGCTGTGGCGAGGGTACAGTGCCTAGAGGCACTGTAGCGAGGGTAACCTGGGAGAGGGTGGTAACTTTGCCGAGCGATGACGTCACGTGCGTTACCTCGCAACGAGGCGCCTCGCACAAGCTGTGCGAGGCGTTGCTAGGCAACGCGCGGTGACGCCATCGCCAGGCGCAGTTTTTTGTTCGCACTACGCGGCCTAACCAAGAGCTTAAACAGCTCCGCTGTTAAAACGTTCAGTTCCTTACTGTTCTTAGGTGTTATTACCAGAATTCCTTCCACGCGTTGAGGTTCCACCTTCAGAACTTCGGTGGTAAACATGTGTCCCAAGTAATGGACCTCAGTCTGCAAAAACGAGCATTTCTTCAAGTTAAGTCGTATATTATGCTCCCGGCAATGCGTCAATAGCTGCTCGAGGTTATAGTGTTCTCCTTTCGTCTTGCCCCACAGCATAATATCATCCATGACAACTGCGACACACGGCAGTCGCTCTAGCATGCGGGGCGGAAGCAATGCCAAAAGGGGACATGCCGAGGAAGCGGTAGCGGCCATACGGCGTTCTCATCGGACAAAGCTTCGAACAGGAATGCGACAGTTCGATTAGCTAGAAACCCAACGCTGCGTCCGGAGTAGAAAAAAAAATCGCTCCGCAAGTCTCGGCGCAACGTATTCAAGAGTTGGCATGGGGTAATTTTCGCGCGATAGGACATTGTTGAGTGTTGTTGGGTCCAGGCAGATACGCACTTTGTTTTTTTTTTTTTTTTTTACGACCGTCACCAGGTAACTAGACCATTCAGTAGGCTCCGTTACCTGTGTAATGAATCCTTGGTCTGCCATGCGCTTTAATTCCTCTGACCTTCAAGCGTTACCGGGACTCGCCTTGCCGGCACAACTACACCTATGGCTCCGGGCTTGAGCTTAGTGGTGCATTCCACGCCTTTCAGCTGCCCAGTCCAGCGAAGACATCTGCATATGTCTATGCCACCGGGTACAGCTTTTCGGCCTGCAGAAATTCTCGAATTTCTGCAGCAATATGTCGATGGTGTCCTTATCTGCCTGATTTTCAAACTTGAAGGTACTGTAAGCCTTTCTGCCTTCTTCTCCAACCGTTACGAGTAAGGTTGCGGCTTGCACTTCCTTTGGTTGTTTTGTCAACTGTTTTGCCAATTTTTAAATTTTGAATAGTCCACGAAAGTCTGCGTACGCTTCTTCAAATAAATCGGGTGGTTGTTAATGTCAATGACAATCGGGCGGTGGTCAGTTCGAGTGGCGGCATCGACCACAGCTCAAGAAGTGATGGAAACGCCTGAAATGTCAATCTAGGACAGATTGCCACTGCGAGCGCAATAAAGTGGCAACTTTAGCATTTAAGCATGTAGAATTGTTAGCATTAGTCCAACCCCATAAATGTTTTGCACATGAGTCAGTGCGCAAACCCCATGACACATGATGTGAGTTAGTCATTTCATAAGAAGCCAACAAACAATGAGGAAATTACTTGTACTTACTAATTGCATTAAAGAAATGATAAAAATTAATGGAAATGAAAACGGATGAAAAAAGAACTATCCGCAGGTGGGGAAAGAACCCACGTCTTCGCATTGCGCGTGCGATGCTCTCACCATTGAGCTACCGCGGAGCCGTTTTCCCATCCACTTTCTGGAGTATATTTATGTTTTTACAACTGAAACTGTTTTGTTTGTTGCTTGTTTGTTGTAATTGTTTGTTGGCTTCATATGGTATGATTAATAAAAATCGGGCCCCTCGGTTCCCTTTCTTCTCGTTCATGATGTGAGTTGGTCACACGCAAACAATATGTTCTTCTTGCAATAGGCCACCGCGACGTCAAGTGAGCGTACGTCTTTCACTACAGCGGGAAAGTAGGAGTCAATATTAGAAAGCGGGGTGCAACCTAGCATAGTCATTTCTAAAATTAAAACTTCCCATTCGGAAGATAGAGTCTGAAGTGAAATTTTTCGCTTTATGACAGCATTCAGACGAAATGAAAAAAGCTAACCCACCATCTCGGGAAGGTCTATCAAATCGAATACACCTGTAGTTGTTTAAATGAAAGTCTTGATCAGCGAATAAACGAGGTTCTTGTATTGGTATGACGTCTGGAGATTGTTGGGAGATCAAATATAATAAATCGGTACCTGCAGAAAGTATTAAACGGCAATTCCACTGGAGTATCCTGAGGCCCCCTATGTGGACGGTAGACAGGCAGCCGCAACTGCTTGTTCCAGAATACAGTCTTTTAGAAAGTGAGTCCTCGTAACTGATTCTTTCACACACTTTTTTGTTTTAGAGTTGGAAGACTTAGCCATTTTGTTGTTCGGCGATCTTGCGCATTTAAGAACTCGAGTGTACATATCGACATCCCGATTGCCTAGAGAATCTGAATCGGAATGGCATTCTTGATCAACCTGATGTGAAGTCGAAGGCCGTGCCACACTGTTAGGGGGACGATCTGTCTGACACAGATCAGGTGACGGTAAATAAGGCGGCCGAATTTTGTACACTGTTAGTTATTGTCTGAGACATTGCAGGTACGTTACTTTGAACACGCCCATTGTTTTAGATCAGATGATCGTTGTTCGCTGCTGCTCTCTTGCCCACAGAGCTTTCCGCTTTGTTTTATACGTGCACTGCACTGCGTCAATAGGCTGCTACTTAGCGGTGATCTGGAATTAAATCCCGGCCCCATGAGAAAGGCCGACTCGTAATACCAGTAACTCAGCTAGATGATGATTCATGCTCATCTGAACCTCGTAAGACAGATTACGACTGAACTAATATTTCCGGAATGCTGACCGAACTATTAGCTAGCCAGAAAATGTTGGCTCGTGATATCGCTGACGTCACGCTTTTTCAGCAAACTGTCAACAAGCGTTTTGACGCTCTGGAATTCCGTGTGGCTGCCCTTGAAAAAAACACCGCTGATCCTAGAACCTCGTTTGATCAGTCTGGTTCTGATGTACGCTCTTTATCTCGGGCCGTTTCGGAATTAATGGAAAAGAATGATGACCTTGAAAATCTTTCCAGACGCAACAATATAATTTTGCATGGACTTGACGAAAATGATGATGAAAACAACAACATGCTTTTTTCTAATGTACGCCAATTTTTCACAGAGAAACTTAACATTGAATGCCCGCCAATTGAACGCTGCCATAGAATTGGCACCAAACGTGAAGGTAGATCGCGCCCCGTTATATTACGAGTCCTAGACTTCAGGAATAAGACAGAGATAATGAAAATTGTCTCAAAGCCTAAAGGAACAAAATCTTATGTTACTGAGCATTTCTCAGCTAACGTGCATGCCATTCGCAAGAAGCTATGGACACCAACCTCTTCTTGTCGTAACCGTGGTTCTGTGGTGAGGTTACGCTATGACCACGTTTTCATAAATAATGTCCGCTATTGGTGGAATGACACCGAAAACGCCCTAGTCGACGATTCAGGTCTCGCTGCGAACACCCCAGTGAACAATTCCAGTCTCTCTGCAGGCTTGTCAAACACTCCCCCAGCTACGTTGTCTTCACATTGACAGACCCGCGACTCTTACAACTTCACCTTCTTGAATTAGAATGCAAGAAGTCAAGTGAATAAATTCCCATTGTTTCTTTCTCTGGTAACATCCTATTTCATTGGCGTAACTGAAACCTGGCTTCACGATCACATGTATGACTCTGTAATCACTGCACCCGGGTATGTAGCTGTCCCATCAGACGCCAAAACTGGCAAGGGAGGTGGAGTCGCCCTTTTTTTCAAGTCTGACCTGAAGTTTTCAGTTATCTCTCCTCCAGTAAATCTCGAATATGTCTGGTGTAAATTGTTCCTGGGCAAAAAAAAAAAACAATCATAGTCTCTGTTTTCTGTCATCCACCTGCTTCCTCCCTCGATAATTTTTTCTTCTCACTGATTATATCAGCACGCACAATTTTCATGCAAATAGTTTAATTCTAATGGGAGACTTTATTACACCGGATATTCATTGGCCCTCACTTTCGCACCGCAGTTCTTTAGGTAGCGAACTGATTAACTGCGTTCAAAACGAAGTAACGACCCCGATGCCTTTACTAGATTCACATCTGCCAAAGAGGAAAGTAATCGGAAAATGAATCTAGCCAAAGTTTTTTTTCTTTCATGTCGAGCCCCCTGCCAGGATTACTAAAAAGTAATCCTCGGAAATTCTCGCGTACCGTCATGGCTGTTACAGAATCTTCATCTTCATCTATTAATGATGAAAGTGTAAATGATCTTTTGCACATGTCCAATTCATTCAATGAACATTTACATTCTGTCTACGCAAAAGATGCTCCCATCAGCCCGGCTTTCGATAATCATTCACTTTATTCCATTCCCGACATTTAAGCTAATGGTAATGGCATCCTCAATTTGATTTTAAAGTTAGACAAAAAAATCTGATGGCTCTGATGGTATTCCAAACTCGTTTTTATTTCGCTATTCACAATGAACATCACGCTATCTTGAAATTATATCCAATGAGTCTCTTGAAACCGGAATCGTTCCTTCATCCTGGAAGCTTGCATCCAGGCGACAAGTCGACAAGTTATCCTTATCGACAACTAAAACAGGCGACAAGACAGACCTAACGAATTACAGACCAATTTCTTTAACTCCTCACTCCTGCAAAATGCTGGAACATATTATTTACGAACACATAATCGATTTCCTTGAGTCGAATAATATTCCAACTAATGTTCAGCATGGCTTTTGACGTGGTTTCAGCATTATCACGCAATTAACCGAATTCACCCATGACATTGCTTATCAATTAGATCTCGCTAAATACATTGAAGCTATCTTGATTTTTCTAAAGCTTTCGATTCAGTACTTTATTCTCACCTATTGCAAAAATTAAATCCCGTATTAAAGAATTCCCGTCTGGTGGACTGGATTGCTAGTTTCCTTTCTAACCGGTCTCAATGTGTCGACTTCAGTTCCGTAAGGTTCATCAATTCTTGAAGTAGGTTCTGGGGTTCGCCAAGGGTCCAGTGCTGGGTCCTTTATTTTTCTTAATGTATGTCAATGACCTACCAAAAAATGTTTCTTCCAGCATTCGTCTTTATGCTGACGATAGCGTCTTATGCGACGTGATTGATTCTGCGACTAATCATAAGCTACTTGACGATTCCTTTGCCTCCTTCGGTGCTTGGTGCGAAAAATGGAACATGAACTGTAATTAAAAAAAAAAACGTTGTTTTGTCGTTCACAAAAAGAGCAGCGCCAGTAATTGCGACATATGCCTTGAATGGATCATATTTAACCCGAGTTCGACAACATAAATACCTTTGAGTAACATTCACTCACAATCTGTGAGTAAATGTTCTCCAATCTGTGAGAAAATGTTCTTTAAATGGTCTGCACACATTGGTCAAACATGTTCTAAGGCCTTAAAACAATTTGGATACCTGCATCGTGCTATGCAGAAGGCTCCAAAGGATGCGGAACTATTAATGTATAAAACATTTGTTCGCCACATTATCGATTATGCCGCCACAGTGTGGCCACCCCATAACCAAAACAACATAATCAAACTAGAAGCAGTTAAAAAGAAAGCCGTCCGCTTCATTTTTCGCCGGTATGACCACTATTTTTTGCCATCGTCAGCCCTCCCTTCACTGAACCTAACATTACTTTCCGTGCGTCGTGACGTGGAATCATTGAAATTTTTGCACAACCTAATTAACACGTTCTATCGTACTTCGAACACGGTTTCCTTATCTTTCGCCAAGCCTTCTTCTACACGTAACTTCCACGAGCTGAATCTTTTCCCTTTCTATGCCCGTACAAGTACTTTCAAGTACAGCTTCTTTCCCCGCACTATAGAGGTATAGAATTCCCTACCCGGCTGTCTTCGTTCACTCCCGATAAGCGAATTCGAAAGTGCTCTTTATGAAAACCAGCGTGTGTAACTGCTTGAGTTACGTTTGATTTGTGCTTTGCGTATGTATTTCAGTGTTTCGCTGCTTTCTGTATTGAAGAAAATGATTTTCCAGTGCTTTACCTGTTGTACCGATATTCGAATTTGCTAATGTTGTAAGATTCTTTGTTCAGTTTCGCTTATTTTTTGTTCACCCTTGTATTCACCCACTCCTGCAATAGCCCTGCTATAAGGTTTCAGTATGTATAAATAAAATTAAAATAAATGTCTATCACCTGAATATCTTTTGATCTCGCAGGACAGTTAGAGTAGTCGACAGCATGAATTGCACTGCACGAACAGCATGACTGAGCCTGAGGCGTGCAGTCGTTGGCAATACGTCCTTCCCGCATAAACAGGATCGAGCACTTTCTCGACAGCTGTGTCCGTACCGCCAGCGCTTGAGGCATTGTAGTGGTCGCGGAGCTAAGCCTTCTAGGCCATGTTACTAGGCCATGCCTTTATCTCTGATGGGCGAGCCGTCCCTGCAAACGTTGCTATGACTGATTCTGTTGGGACCCTCTTATTGTCGACAAGCCTGGCACAGAGGTACATGGAAACTACACCTGCTGCAGAAAATACTTGTAGGATTGCTGTTGGGCTGAAGCCTATGTCCAGACCGCGGACTAGGCCTTTGCAGCAACTAGGTGAGGAGGGACGAAGGAGCTGACTGGCTGCGTGGCAAAATTAGCACAATTCAGCTGGTCCTGTACCTGCAGGCCTGGTCCGGAGAGCAGCAGAGGATCCCCCCACTTTCAAACTGTCGGACCTCGGTTATTTGCTGGAAGTGTGATGAAAATGCCCGAAGTTATGACTCAATAGCCTTGGGGTTCTTCATACAGATAGCTCCTCCATTGATAAGTACCAAAGCCACAGGAATGCTGTTGGTTGCACTGCGCTGAAACACTTCTACCGATAGATCCGGAGAGGGCATGGATGGAGGGTAGCCCTCTGGTGCGGAGATCAGACAGCCATCACCACCACCACTTTCAATGAAAGGGGCAAGTACTACACAATAAAGGCACACACAGACACAGCCCTTTGTGTGCCTCTCTTGTCTTCGTCGGTTCCGCGCTGTAGCCTTCTACCATGTTCAACAAACAAGCCCAACTGGTTACTCTGCACATAAACAGGGCAGAAGTGGTAATTGTTTCGCATTCGTGCGCTTTTGCTGAGGCAACGTGCAGGGCGCTGCCCGAAGCTCCATCTCGTGTCTCGAGAACATACGGATCCGCGAAAAGGGTCAATATAGACCGTTTTATCGATCCCACCGCCATTTTGCGATGACAGTCGTCTATCGTCGAGCGCCATGCCAGTACGTGGGAGCGCGCAGGAGGATGCGCAACGCACGTTCTGTGGATGACGACGGGCAATTTTGTGCGTTTTTTTAGAGGTATCAACAAGTTTTTTTTGCGATTGGGAAATATAGCGTGTCGTTACTAGGATCTGAGCTTCGATATAGCCGCAATATCAAATGGCAACAGACCTAGAGGGCGTGTCACAGCTCTGCCTACGATCGAAATAGGAGGCGAGTGAATCTGATTATTTTCTATAAGACACGAGCGTGCAACGTTTTAATTATTATATGTTTAGCCTTGAATTCCATTAAGGTATCACTCAGGTGGCAAGAATCCTGGATGTCTCCGTGTGCCACGCGGTGTGGCCCACCAGCGTACATTCCGATCCAGGTAAGTGTGAAGCTACAGGGAAACACGTTTTACAGCGTAAGCTGTCATGACCTTATTCTAATAGCCGTTTCGGTTGAAGATAGTGTCCACCCCGGGTGCCGCCGCCACCGGTGTCCGTCGCAGCTATTGCCAGTAATGCGGAAAAATATCCAGTTCCCTCCGTGATTGTGCCCGGGCCCGCTGCGCGGGAGTCAGCTATTCTACCACTAAGCCACGCCAGCGCTTGCTAGGCTGTAGCGGGAAAATGCACGCGTATTAGCGCGCGAGGAGATACGCGATGTAAGATACGCACCAAGTAGCATCGATACGTGCACACTTTGCATTGCAGTTGCATAATATTGTACCAGGTGGCACGCCATGTAGCAGTTGCACATGGCGTGCCCCTTGTCAAGTCCGAGTAACGCGGAAAATGATGACGAAGGCAAGCAGGGAGACGCCTCGGCAGTAGGAGAGAGCGAAAGGGTGATTATCGCCGGTGACTCACGCCTGGCTAGGTGCTCAGAGACGAGACAATAGTGGAGAAGGTGAGAGGCGACAAAAAAGTGTCAGTAGAGACATTTCCGGGCCAACATTGGGCTCTGTCATGGACCGAGCAAAAAAAAAAAGAGCTCGCGGGAAATGCCGGTGGACGCAACATTGCAGGTGGGCTAAATGACGTGCTAAACGTTTAAGGGGCAGGACTACCTCAGCGCTTGGCGAAGGGCGTAGACGACTTGAGCGAGATGTCCCCTCGGGTGCAGATTGTGGTGCGCACGTGCCGGAGGTGCCTTTACGTAACAGTAACGTACAAAGAGCAGTTGTGGCAGCAAAAGAGGCTATATAGAGATTGAGCCGAGAAAAAGGTTTCCAAGTTGTAGAAGTAAACAGGGAAGTGAGAAGGTATGGTAGTTTTCAACAAGACGGAATCCACTTCGACCACAGGCTTGGACGAGAAGTGAGCTGGCGACTTGCAAGTCACGCAGTTGCTTTTTTGGGGGGCCCACGGGCACTCAGGAGGTCAGGGTTGCTAGCAACAAAGAAGGTCCCCTAGGGGATCCTTAGGATAGCATCGCCGTCAGTAGCAGAAAAAGGAGGAAAACAAGAAAGTGAGCTCGCCATGCAATAGACTACATAAACATACAGAGCGGTAGAACAAAGCAAAAGTGGGTAGAGATTGAGGAGCAGTTAAATAGAGAACAATAGGGGTGTATTGATAATGAATACAGTAGCTATAAAGTAATAAAATACGGTGTACCGCAAGGTAGCACATTGGGACCAATACTTTTTAACATTTATGTCACTGACTTGGGCAATTTACAACTGAACTCCAACATATTCCAATATGCAGATGACACCGCACTTATTCTAGGTACCGCGGAATATGAGAAAGGATGCGCACACCTTCAAGAAGATATACATAAAATCATGGAGTGGTTTGGGAAAAATTGTATTTTTGTCAATCCTCATAAAACCAAATTTTTATGTTTCCGAAATCCACACAAACATGTAAGCCTCGACCGGCCCTTATACTTGCACAAATCTACCTGCGCCACTTGTGAATGTGAACCCCTGCAGACTGATTCAGTAGTAAAATACTTAGGTCTTTTTTGGACGAACACCTAACTTGGAATAATCATGTGGAACACTTGCGTAAAATGTTACGAACTATGGCAGCTTTAATTTATAATTTGCGCGGGAAATGTCCTCTCAATTGAAGAATTACAATATACAAAGCATTAGTGGAGTCTGTTTTGCGCTATGGAATAACATTATATGGCACATGCTCAGAACACAAAAGGCAAACTATTAATAAGCTTATTAAACGAATAGTAATAGTTATCTTATGGAACAGTCTTACACACGGCTTCTGCAAAAGAAAAATACTCTAAACTAGGTATACTCAAGGTAAGGGAAATGTTTCGGTTTTCAGTGGTTCTGCGACACTATTTTGCAAGTGATTTCAGGGTAGCTGCCCACAAAGAAGTGACACTAAGGAAAACAGAGAGATACGTTAAGCCAAGAGTTTTTACAAACTGGGCGTAACCTATTTGTTTACCGGAAATAATTGCAGAGAAAAGAATCAAGAGTTAGTGAAATGCCTAAGTGGTGGTATTAGGGGTTTCGGGAATGACGCCGAAATTATCCTGTTAGGTGACATGAGTGCCCACATATAGTATCTAGATGGCTATACCGACACCAACGGGAAGTCAGTGCTAGACCTTTGTGAGCAACATAAACTCGTTATCGTGAATACAGGACGTAAGTGTGATTGGCAGACCGCGTGGGAAGTTGGAAACCGGCAATCGGCCGTTGATTACTGTCTGATGACAGAATGAATTTATGATAAGTTGAGAGAAAAGGTCATTGACTAGGAAGGGTATAGGGGGTGACCAGGAAGAGGAATAAACATTTATTGCGGAACCAGCACTTTAAGATGGCCGGGCCTAAGCCTCCCATGAGGGGACGTCGAGGGCTTGCCTCGCCGCCGCCTAACGGGCGTGCTGGGTCGCCCAGGTTTGGTCGTCGAGGGCGGAGCTCCGCAGAGCCTCACGCAACCTCGACGAGAGGGTCGTGGTGTTAATGTGTGTGTACTGTGCTGGGCACTCCCACAGCATATGCGGAAGCGTAGCCGGGTGAGTGCCATAGCACCGGCAGTTGGGGGTATTGTAAACTTCAGGGAATATAAGGTGGAGGCGCGTGGGTGAAGGGTACGTATTTGTTTGTAGCAGACGCAGGGTGGTAGCCTGCGCCCGGCAGAACTTGGGCTGAGGTGGAGGGAAGGTTCGGCGATTAAGGTAAAATGCCTTAACGAGATCGTTATAAGTAGTCAGATTGTCCCTGGTGTCCAACTCGTCTCCAGTGTCTCCGGCGCGGTTGACTAGGCCTCGCGCAATGGAGTGGGTGACCTCGTTGAGGTTGGGGAGGTGTGGGTGGACAGTTCCCGCGTGGGCCGGGATCCATGTCAGGAAGATCATGCTTTCTTTAGAGTGTGGTGCCTGGCAAAGGATACGAAGAGCTTGAGGAGAAATGCGGTCTTTGCTGAAGTTAGTGACGGCTGAGCGAGAGTCACACACGACGGTGTGACAGGTGGGATCTAGAGTGGCCAGGGCAATGGCCACTTCTTCAACCGTTTCGGCAGTGGGGGTAGTGACGCTGGAGGCGTGGTGTAGGACTCCATCGCGTGTGGCGACGGCCACAAATCGTGTGCCATGGGAATATTGGGCTGCATCAACAAATGTAACGCCAGGTACATGAGCAAGGGCTTTTATGATAGCTCCGGCCCGAGCTTGGCGCCGGGCCCTGTTATATTCTGGGTGCATATTTCTAAGAATAGGGTCTGTGTGGATCCAGCTACAGATGTCAGACGGGATCGATTGTTTGGGGCCCTGTTCCTGATGGTAAGTAAAGCCAAGCGTAGATAGAATAAAGCGTCCCGTTTCAGTAAGCGTGAGCCGTTCAAGCTGAGATTGTTGTTGTGCTTCAATGAGTTCGGCAAGAGTGTTGTTAACTTCTAGTTGGTTGAAGAGTTCAGTACTGGTGTAATGCGGGAGGCCAAGTGCTTGCTTGTTTTGCTCAGACCGGTACCAGTTGAGGTACGCAGCAACGTAGGTGATGTGGCATATGACAAAGGACTGCACGAGGCGGAGAAGGCTTTCTTCTTCGAGTCCCCCTCGTCGGTTTGAGATGCGTTTAAGAAGGCGTAGGGTGTTTTGAGATTGGGCGCAGATCTTGTTGAGAGCCAAGGCATTGGAGCCGTTGGTAGAGATGGTGAGACCGAGGACCCGGATACTAGGGACGTGTGGTATATGACTGCCATCTTGAAGGCGTAAAGTGATAGAGTCACAGGGTCGGTACTCAGATTGGTGTTTGGGAGGGCGTCCCCGCTGAATGGGCTTGTAGAGAAGAAGCTCCGATTTAGCCGGCGACAGCGCAGTCCGGTTCCTTGGAGTTAGGCTTAAACCGTGTCAATCGCCGTTTGGAGGGCTGACTCCACTTGACCATCACTGCCTCGGTACGCCCAGATGGTGATGTTATCGGCGTAGATGGTATGGTTGATATTGTGACTCGTTGAAATTGCTGGGCAAGGCCAATCATGACTAAGTTAAAAAGCATGGGAGAGATAACTGAACCTTGCGGGGTGCCTTTGCTGCCAAGGGGAAGCTGGTCTGATCGTAAATCCCCGGCCGAGAGGGTGGCCGTGGGATTGCAGATGAAGTCACGGATGTAATTGTAGGATCGCTCTCCCAGGTGGAGGTGGGAGACCTGGTCAAGGATAGCTTCATGGGAAATGCTGTCAAAGGCTTGAGTGAGGTCGAGTCCGAGGATGGCTTTCGTGTCACGGGAACGGTCGTTTAGTACTTGATGTTTGAGCTGCAACATAGCGTCTTGAGTAGAAAGGTGAGGGCGAAATCCAATTATGGTGTGGAGATAGACAGAGTTGTCTTCGAGGTGTGTGTTGATGCGTGTTAAGGCGTGTTCCATCACTTTGCCTGCGCATTAAGTCAGGGAGATGGGCCTTAGGTTGTTGAGGCTAGATGGTTTGCCAGGCTTTGGGATTAGGATAACGTTGACAGTCTTCCAGGCAGCTGGGATGGCGCCGTTTCGCCAGCAATCGTTGATGTAGTCAGTTAGATGGGACACGGACTCGTCATCGAGATTGCGAAGGGTTTTGTTAGTGACCCCGTCTGGGCCTGGAGCAGAACGACCGTTAAGCTTGCGAAGAGCAGCATGTATTTCAGATGCGCTGAAATCGGCGTCTAGTGTAGGGTTGGGATTACCGGTGTAATTTCTGGGTGGACTGACTTGTCCCCTGGAGATATATCTGGTGCAGAGGTAGTCACGCACTCGTTGTGGACCTTGCTTAAGGGTCTCCGTATAAAGGAGTTTCTGCAGCCGATCCTGTTGAGCAGTGCGGGTGGTAGTATTGTCAAGCAGGTGTCTGAGGAGTTTACACGGAGATGGGCGATGAAGTTGTCCATCCACCGTGTTACACAGCTCAGTCCGCTATTGCCGGCTGAGGGTTTGACAATGCTCCTCGATGGCTGTATTGAGTTTAGAGATCTTACTTCTGAGGCGGCAGTTTAGGCGCTGCCCCTTCTATCGAGCTGGGATGGAGGCCTTAGCCTCCAGAAGATGGGCGAGGCGGCTATCCATGCGTTCAACTGGGGCATCTGTAGTTACCACCCGAGTAGCCGCTTGAATGTCAGTGCGTAGCGCTTGCATCCAGGTGTTGATGTCGGTAATGTCTTCTGCTGAGCAGCACCAATTCGTATCTTACGAAAAGCCTCCCAGTCGGTAATGGCGTTGTGACCAGAAACGCATCATTTTTAATATGGGATATCTGGTTGGGAAAGAGAGCAAGGAGCGAAGAATGGCCAGTCCAAATTTGAACACTGAACAATTAAGAAATATAGTCAGAAGAGTCGAGGAAGAACTTGGCAGATTGCCAAGCAAAAAGTGGGAATATAGTGAGCTTCTAAGTGTAACTGCTACAGAAATACGGAAAAAGAAGCAACATGCTCGTTGGAAAGGCAAAAAGAAACCGAATGCTGGTGGAACAGGGAGATACGGAAATCGATCGCTGAACGACAGAAAGCATCACGAGAGCACAGGCAGGCAAAAAAAAAAAAGGCGCAGCAGCCGCAGAATGAAGTAGCGAGAAAATGGGAAACATACGGGGAGAAGAAAACTATGGTTCAAATACTGGTTCAAGGAGAGATAAAAGGTGAAAGTGAACGTTGATTGTCAGAAATACATGCGAACAAGAAGGCTGCACCTAGAATATTTTGGTACCACATAAACTTATTAGGCAGGAAGTCCGGAACAATACAACAATATATCCTAGACGAAGATGGAATCAAATTGGAAGGGCAACGCGGCACTAAATTACATCCGAAAAATAACAGCCAAATAATTCCAAGGCAGTGACGTGGTTGTATATGAGGAAAAGAAGAGCATGAAAGAGAACCGCACGGAAAAGGAGCTGGTGTTAACAAATTTTAACTGGAAGAAAGCCGAAGAGAAAATTCCTAAACACACGGCCACAGGGCTAGACGAGGTTCCCGTTAGGCTGAATAATGAACTAAGTCCAAAAAGTAAGGAAGGTCTGTTGAAAGCAGTAGAAAGAACCTGAAAGGATATACGAATACCAGACAGTTGGCGACTAAGTAGAATGAGTTTAATTTATGAAGGTAAGGGTTAAAATATAGAATTCACTCATATAGACCGTTAACCATTACATCGGTAATATACAGCTTATCAATGCAGGCGACTAAATTAAAGCTGCATGCGTGAGCAAGAAAACTGGCACATTGGGAGAATTTCAGAATGGCTTCAGAATCGGTAGGCGTGTGGATGATATATTATTTGTCCTTGCTCAGTGTACTGAAATATCCAGCAAACACAGGCGACCGCTATATGTGTCTTTTTTAGACATTACCGGAGCGTATGACAACGTAAACCGTAACATATTGTGGATATTCTGGAAAGGGAAGACATAGGCAACGACTGTATAGAGCTTTTGAAGAGAGATGTACCTAGAAAATCCAGTTTGTGCAGAATGGGAAGGGATGAGGAGCGAGGAGCAAGTTGATATCAACAAGGACTGAGACAGGGGTGCCCTGTATCCCCGCTGCTCTTTATGCTGTACATGGTAAGTATGGAAAGGGCTCTAGAGGAATGCAATATCAGGTTTAATCTTTCATACAAACAGGTGGGTACAATAGTAGACCAGCAGCTTCCAGGTTTGTTTTATGCGGACGACATTGTTTTGCTAGCTAACAACCCAAGTGATATTGTCACGTGGTCGTAACGTGGAAGCACGAAGAATCCAAAATGTTAAATATCAAATGCTTTATTGAGTGATCCTGTGCTCAGCGAAGAAAATAACTCACTTTACACCAAGAGTGACAGACACAATCGTCGGTCGTCCACAAAAAAAAAAAAAAAACTGATCAGCGGCGAAGCGCGTTGG
The DNA here is from genome assembly GCF_013339745.2 of Dermacentor silvarum. Lineage (NCBI taxonomy): Eukaryota > Metazoa > Arthropoda > Arachnida > Ixodida > Ixodidae > Dermacentor > Dermacentor silvarum. Next base: position 184,466,411 of record NC_051160.1, read on the forward strand.
CTTTTATGCATGAGCCATTGAATGTTCCAGAGTAATCCCTGGTGCCTCCGTGTCTTCCAGAAAGAAGTACACAATTCGCGTCGCTCATGCAATAAGATTACATAAGCGTCGGTGACAAGAGACACCGGATAGAAAGCATCGATAACGTTCGAGAAACTTCCGATACGGCCGAGCGCATTTGTTAGCCAGTGGAAACCGGTCACCGGTGAAAGATAAACAAGTACACGTGTCGATATGGAACGCCTGGCTAATATATGTGGTAAGGTATGCGATATTTTATTTTTGAAATTTAGCATTAAAAAAAGCAGGTGATATGCTATTCAATCGAAACAGTGAACAGACAGTGTAAATACCTGGGCCAGAAAATACCTCGGGTACAATAACACAAATATATTGGTATATGGATAAACGAAAGCCACAGATATATGGAAACACAGGAATAAACAATAACAGCAAAGGGAAAGACAAATGCGGCCATAATGAGACACAGAGCGCTATTGGGATAGTATAGGTACGAGGTGCTCCGGGGTATATGGAAAGGTGTAATGATTCCATGATTTACATTTGGAAATGCGTTTGTTTGCTTGAAGTCAGGGGTACAATCAGAACTCAATGGTCAGTGGGACGGCTCGCATTGGGCGCTCATGGCAAGACTACAAATGAGGCTCAGCAGGGTGATATGGGCTGGAAAAGTTTTGAAGTGAGGGAAGCGCAGAGTAAAATTTATTATAAAGAACTACTGAGGAATATGTCATTCTTATATTTAATATATGTGTTCATATATTTGTAGAGGAAGAACATTGATTCCCAGTGGAGGTAACGAACACGGAAGCTTACCAGCATGTACGCGACCGGTATACTAAGTAACATGGCAACAAACAATGTCAAGCGCACAGTCAGAGAGGCTGAGACAATATCATGGGTGGCGGCAATGAAAAGAAACTTTCTATGAGAAACTACTCAAGAGGAAAAAAATTGAAATCAGGAAAGAAACAATTTACAATAACTCCAAGGGAAGCTCTTTACATTTAGAAGCGAGATCAGCATGCCTTAGAACGCGCACTTATAAAGCGAGGTACAATAAAGAAGCAGCAGCATGTGCTTGCTGCAGTAAAGCTAGAGAAGCGATGGAGCATGTTCTATTAGAATGTGAAGATATCTGCCCACCGGTCAATTTAGGCACCTCTGGCCTCCTTGAAGTCCTTGGGTACCGTGACAGCAGGGGGAAAGTAAACATGCCCGCAGGAGAGTAAGAGGCGATTGAAAGATTGGTGGAAGAAAAGTAGAGAAACGACAAACCTACAAAAACAAAGCTCTCAATTGGGGTGGGGTTCAGAAAGCTTAGTGATAAAAATTGTTCGCGTTTTTTTTTATGATAGGTAGCACATTCGGCAATATAACAACGAGCTTGGTGGCGCAACCCGCCGCCCCGTTCCAAAGCGGACGCTCCTAGCATCCATCCATCCATAGGTAGCGGTACAAGGTGGACAAAGAAGGTTTGAGGAAGAAAAAAAAACCACCGCATATCCACGAAGTGAATGATGATGAGTAGGCGAAGCACCAGGGGATCATTCGGGTAACCGCGAATCCCCCGTGCATGCCGGGAAGCGGCGGCAAAACGCGCGGAAGTGTTCTCTACCTGAGGGTGGTGGCGCCGATGCTCGGTTCAAGCGCGAGCTTCGCGAGCCCTCAACTCGGGGTCTGCTTACCAGCGTTGCCGTACTGCTGCAGCTTTGCGAGCCCTCAGGTGCGGGTCCGCTTGCCGGCGTTGCCGTTTTGCTGCAGCTTCCCGCGCCCTAGACTCCGGGTCCGCTTGTTGTCTGCATCGCCGTGCTGCAGCAGCTTTGCGAGCCCTCGACTGCGCTTGCAGTTGAGCCGCCACTCTCACCGTTTCATCCATAGCGGGCGCGCCGTTATCAGAAGCGACCGTTATCATTCATGGCTGAAGAGAGAAAGAGAGCGCACGTCGGGAACGAACACCCTTGTGCACCGCAGCACCCCTAGCAGACTCCATGCAAACCAAAGCTACGGACGACGGGCGACGACGAGGGACGGACAAGGCTCGGTCCTAAGGTGCCTTGCCCCTAAAAATCACCAGCCCTTCTCCTGTCGACAAAAGGGGGGTAAGCTAAGCTTGTCGTGTGTGTATCTGACCTTTGTGGTGATTTTATTTCTTTCTATTTTTCTCTCTCTCTCTTTGTATTTTTCTCTTTCTTTCTTTCTCTCTTTCTTTTCTGTTCCTCGTATGTGCCATTGAGCTTGAACCTTTTCTGCACTATCACCAGGATCTGCCTTCTTTTCAGCGTGACACCACCACCACCACCGCCGACACTTGTGAGCCTATAAATTGAAAGAGCGTAAGTTTGCTCATGGTGGTATTTCATTACTCTTACGTTTTTAGCGCACGAAAAGGGACGAGAGACACAGGTACGACGTGGACACAGCGCTAACTTCCAACAATTGTTTTTATTCTACGAAGCGGTACCCATATATATAGGGAACATACCGCAGCGAACGTATGCCCATATGTACTGGTTTTGAACAAATAAGGCAGCAACGAGACATGTGTAATGAAACATGTGTTTGCTTCACCGGAAGTTGTGTCAGGGAAGCAGAAACGCTCAATAATACCGTACATCCACGATATCTCACACAGGCTGAAGAAGATTGGCAATAACGCTAATGTAAGCGTCATCTTTTCAGCCCCAATCAAGCTGTCCAACTTGTGCAAAGCCAGCCACTGTGGTTCTGAGAAGCCCAGTTGCCAGACAAATCACAAGGAAGGCTATGTTCATTGTGAGAACAATATCGTGTATTACCTACCCTTGTCGTGTGGCAAGTAATACATCGGCCAAACGGGAAGGTGCGTAAATGATAGGCTGCGTGAACACGCAAATAATGTGCGAACTGGAGGAGTGGGTCATCGGACTTTTCACTGCAGAAAGCTTGTGTGAAGTCCCATTTATAAGCAGTGCACTGTGACAGGAAGAAGCCTAACGCAAACACGTGAGATTATTGAAGCGGCGAAGATCGCTAGTTTGGGGAACGCTTGTGTTAGCGCGCCTTCAACCGATCTTTCAAAAAAAGAATTCAAATTTTTAAATATGGCACAGAGGGTGGCGTGATGGCGATTGCATCTTAATCTTGCAGCTACAAAACGTTTTTTTTTTATATTTATGGTTGCCCTTTTTCATCTTGCATATCATCTTAACTTTCCATTACACATGTCTCGTTGCTGTCTTATTTGTTCAAACAAAACCAGTACATATGCGCATGCGCGCGATGCTGTCTGTTCCCTATATATATATGTGTACCGCTTCGTAGAATAAAAACAATTGTTGGAAGTTAGCGTTGTGTCCACGTCGTACCTGTGCCTCTCGTCCCTTTTCGTGCGCTAAAAACGTCAAAGCCTATAAAGCTTCGCTTCAAAGATATGGCTGACCCCTATTTCTAGGAATCAGTAGAACACGAAAGTGAAATGTGTCTTCACTGTTGCATGGTTGCTTGGGGAACTCCCGATCTGCTGCAGCGAACGGTGTAGGATTTGCGTGTCGGTGACCGTGTTGCAGGCTTGCTTGGCGCGAGCGGCGTCCTGCTGCCGAGTCACTTCGGCGAAGGAACGAGCTTTTTGGTCAGGCTCCGTAGACTCAACCGTAGGCTGAGAAATAAAATTGCCGAAACCAATCGAGCGATAGAGGAGCACTGCAAAACCCTCTCTAAGCTACAGTGGGATGAGGTTTGTAACTCTATAGATGGCCGAATGAGAAAAGGAGGAACCTAGAATCTACTGAAGCACCTGCTAAACGAAACCAACACGAAATGGAATCAACGCAGCACGTTAATCAAAATCTTGCCCGTGGCACAGAAGTTATTGTACAGCTAGTGAATAGGTATCTATCCATCGAGGACACGCAGCAGCCACGTACCTCCTTGACTGGAATATACGGGAACACGCAACCCAACTTTAGATGCTGAGTTTACAGTAGGAGAGGTCAGGGCGGTTTTACACGACCTCAATGGAAAATATGCCCCCAGTCCCGACAGGACAACAAACAAGATGCTCCGCAATCTGGATAAGGACTCCATAGAGTACTTGACACAACTAATTAAGGAGATTTGGAAGAGTGGTGACGTTCCTGGCGAATGGAAGACCGCCAACACAATTTTACTCCCAAAACCGGGCAATCACCCAGGCCTCAAGAATCTACGACCGAACTCACTCATATCTTGCGTGGGAAAGGTTGATGAACACGCAATACTGAATCGATTATCTCGGTACCTCGAGGTTTACCCTCACACGATGATCGGCTTCAGACGTGGTCTATCTACGCAAGATGTCATGCTCCTACTCAAGAACCAAATAATCAGCCACAAGACTAGACACGAGAGCAATACTGGGACTAAACATGGAGAAAGCCTTTGATAATATCATCCATACGTTTATACTCAAAACCATTTCGAACCTCGGTCTGGGCAGTCACTTTCGTCAATACGTCGAAGCCTTTCTCGTTGGAAGGATGGCCACAATCAACGATCAGGACATAACATCAGATACAATGAAGCTAGGCAACCGAGGCACACCCCAAGGAGCAGTCATCTCGCCCACTCTCTTTAACATCTCCTTGATAGGTCTCGCTAGACCTCAAAGACATCTAAGGTATAGAATACATCATTTAAGGCGGATGACGGCACGATATGGTGTACTGGAGGCAGCGACGGAGAAATAGAACAAAGATTACAAGAAGCCGTAAACATCACTGAAAAGTACCTCATCCCAAGGAGACTCCGATGCTCACGCAACAAATCGAAACTACTACTATACAGACCTAAGAGAAGAGGCCGCAAACCCAGGGGATGGATTCCTCCTGGGGAGAACGATATAACGGTATAACGATATATACCAGGAGCGGAAGTGTCATGCCAAGGGTGGACTTCATCCGTATCCTGGGCTTGGTAATAGAAGCGAACGGTCCAATAATCAAACGATTCTACGTATCGCTAAGAAATTGGACAACGCAATCAGGCTCATCAAAAGAGTAACTAACCGCCGACATGGGCTTGGTGAAGACAACGTCGTCAGACTGGTTCGCGCTTTGTGCTATGTCACTTCGCCTACGTAGCATCCATGCACGAGTGGCAGAGATTCGAAAGAGACAAACTCAATGCATTGTTAAGGAAGGTAATCAAGGTAGCTCTTCGGCTACCTATTTACACGGAAACTGAGACTCATGCAACTAGGGATGCACAATACACTGGAGGAAATAGCCGAAGCACAAGAAAGAGCCCAGCTCATTAAACTCTCTACCACGCGATCAGGAAGACACATCCTTAAACGGATTGGTATACCAATTACAGCAATAGATAATAACCATAGGGAAATTCCCAGCCATCTGCGGAAGAATATCACAGTCATATCTGTTCCAAGAAATGTTCACCCCATTCATAATGTGGGCAGAAGGCAAGCAAGAGCCAAAGCCCTACTAGAGAAAGCTAAAAATCAAGCTGAAGAATGCTCGTTCGTCGACGCAACTTTCATGTCCAATAGACGAGCGTTCTCAGCGGTCCTTCTGAACGGCAAAAGTGAAGTCGTCAACCAGGCTTCCACGTACACCACACAGCCAGAAATTGCACAGCAAGTAGCTATCGCATTGGCACATTTAGGCACAAAAAGATACAGGGGCTCTATTCTCGACATTCCGCCATTTTCTACAAAGCGTGACGTAAACGCGACAATTACAAAATGGCGCTGGTGACGTTTCGCCTAAGAACTGTAGTGTAGGCACTGAACCTAACGTTCTTTATTAAGGAAAACAGTTTCCCTCCTCAGTAAAAATAAAGCAGCTGACTCAAAGCGTACGATTATTCCGTCGAAAACGCTTCTCGCTTCCTTTGTCTGCTGCGGACAAGCCATCCTCTGCTTCTTTGGGTATGATGCGTATCCTACGGGAAACTTAATGAGTCATCGTATATTGCCGCCCACGCACTTTTCTACCTTGAGACCACGTACGCGACCTACCAGCGATGATGGGCGCACGCTCTAGCCGCGTTATCGCTATCTCGTGAAACGCAAGTGACGCAGCCCGACTCGTCTGACAGAGAAGCGGCCGAATATCATCGATAGCGTTGCACGCGCCAGAGGTATCCGCTTAAGCAACGCAAGTGGCGGTACTGCTACTCTTGTTCACTTCGCTGCTTACTAGCGCCGCCTAAGGAAACTTCAAGGCACCGCCTTGCGTGCATTTCTTTTTATAAATTAAAAAGCCGCCTTTGTCATAGCGTCTGATGATGCGAAAAGTCATTAATCTTGAATATAATACAAAAGCAGCAGTGAAAAGCACAAAAAGTCGCAGTAGGTCTGTAATGTTCAAGCAAAATTATTTCGAATAAACGTGTTTTTTAATAAAAATGATGGTTCAAAACACAAATGCCAACACCTCCAGAGAGCGATGCAAATGCTATGAGGACGCGTTATGAGCAAACGATTTTCGCGGCCCCAACCGGCAGGGAAAATGCGGCGATACGCATGCCTCTCGAACGCCATGAATTCGCGCGGCTCGTCGCACCACAAATTATGGCGGAAAAGCTCGGGAATGGCGGCCCAGCGCAACGTCATGCAACGTCAAATTGACGTTTACGAAAGGGCTCTTCCTGTGACGCACCTCACGACATATTCCTTCAGCCAATCAGCAAGCTGACAGCGTTGCTTCCTTGGACCGCCACCACATTTTCGCGAATTTTCAGATGCACTGCACGGGATTCTGCACGCTACCGCCCACTTGCTTTTTAATGCGCTAAAGTCGTTATATAGCTGCCAAAAACATGAAAAAAGTTGTAGTCGATAAAATTTGCCGCTCTGAGTCACGAAACGTTTCGTTAGTTTGAGAAAAAAAATTATACCATTTTCCCGTAGGGGAACGGCAGCGGTTCGAGCTCTCTTCTCCGCGGCGCTGTCCACGGCACTGACTGACAATGGCGTTGACGCTGGCGCTTTCCGTGGCACTCATCGCGGCGTTGCGGGAGGAGAATGAGAGCGGACTCAGCGGAGCGCGCGCGCGCGTCATTATACCGCGAGCTACAGTGGCGCCCCCTAGCGGAGTATGAAGCGCCTACCGTTGCGCCTCTAACCTAAGCTTCTTCGCATTATCGCGCGCGGAGCCGCAGGTGTTGCGGCTGCGCACGCACCACAAATTCGTTGCGCAATCCGGAGAGGAGAGGAGCGTCGGAGAGGAGAGGAAGGGGACGAGGATGCGCATGCGCAGTGCGGGTGCGGACTCCGCACGGCGGAGGGGAGGAGGGAGTGACATAGCCCCGACCATAAGCTGCTTCGCATCTAAAACGCAAAATTGCACTTTGCAAAACTTCCGTTTCCCGGCACACATCTTTAAACACGTGACCTCTCGATAGCCCATCAGAGAGTCAACACGGCGGATAATGGCGGCCGTGCAGCCGCCATGCGTGCCAGGAGTAGAACCCTGGATCCACAGCGATTCTAGGGCAGCCGTCCGAACATTTGCCAAAAGAGTCATCTGAAGGCAGGCCCTGGAAATTCTCCACGGAAAGGTCGTCAAACCACACACGATCGATCATCTGGCTTCTGCTCATATGGGATAGATCAACAGTGCTCGCGCGAACCTCAACGAATCTGCCGACTATGCTGCACGAGGGCTTGCCAACCATGCAGCCACAAGGCAAGATTCCGAATTTCCCGATTGCAGGGACCACCTCCTCACGTACAACGCGCTAACCAAGCACTTCTACCTAGGACGCCGGGTCTTCCCCCCTCCACACAGTAAACTAAATAGAGCTCAGGCCATTACGATAAGGCTCTTACAAACGAGAACCTATCCAAACCCGCTATCAGTCAGGATATATCCGGAGTTCTCTGCTCCTACAACATGCGATAAATCTAACGACACCATAGATCTTAGTCATGCGCTCTGGCGTTGCCCCGCGTTACGCAGCGACTAGGACAACACGGAAGAGCGGTGGGACTCCGCTCTACGCAGTCTCCCATTAGATGAACAGCTATCGGCAGTCCAACGGGCCCGCGATACGGCCGAAAGGATAGGTCTTTCGGTCCCAATGTGGGAGCGGCCCGCATCGGGCTAGGAAACTATAGCACGGCCCCAATGAACCTCAATAAAGTTTTCCCATCTATCCTTCCATCCGTAGTGTCTTGGGCAGCCAGTGCAGCTGCGACGCGCTCAGCTTCAGTAATTCGAGTGGAAGAGTTCACAGCGTGCGGCGTGAACGCGCGAAGGTGTTCTGCGTCACGCTGGGTTGTATCTCGCCGGACCAAAAGCGAGATTCGCCCTTAAACGTCGTTGCTTTTTCTGCTCCGCTTAACGCAGCACTTTTTTTGGTTTGTGTTGTGTTGCGTGGCTCATGCGAAGGGGCAGAGAAGTTTCCAGGGCCGAGCGATGTTTATTGCTACATGTTAGTCGGTGCGTGGCTGGTCGAGACAAGCAGGCGGGCAGGTTGCGGCGCACGCCTTTTATTCGCTTCGCGCGCCTGTGCATTATCGACCTGACAATAAAACTGCGGCGAAAACCGCATCCTGCAAACCACATCCCACCCCTTTTATATTGGCTAATTGAACGAGCTAAACTCCACCTTAATATATTTGCGGTGGTTGACGGCCTCTAGTCGGGTATAGCGTCTTGCACCCGCCGTCTGAATCTCTTGCGAAGCGGCAGGACCACTGGCGGTGGGAGCGGAGGAAGTCACTCGATGCTTGGATGAAACGCAAGGAACTCGCATTTCTCCTGGTCAGATGCCTCGCGGTCTGGATCCGTGGTCCACGCGAGCAGCTGGTCCCCGCGTGACGACGGCAGGGGAAACTGCCTCTGTTTAAAAGACAAAGGAGTGGGCTGCCCCACAAACCAGGAACCCAGTTTGGTCTCCCTCGATAATTGCGAGCCATCACTCGGTCACCGACTGCTATGTCACGATTAGGGCACTGCACGAGGTCGGGCTTACCCGAAAGCCCGGGGCCGCCCCGTGCCAGGAACGCAGTTTGGTCTGCCTCGATAATTGCGAGCCATCACTCGGTCACCGACTGCTATCTCACGATTAGGGCACTGCACGGGCTAGGGCGTACCCGAAAGCCCGGGCCCGGCCCGGCCCATGGGCCGGGCCGGGTAGGGCAGTTTTTTCACGGGTTCGGGCACGGCATGTGCTTTTTGACCCGGGCCCGGGCCGGGCTCGGGCATTTTGACGCGGGCCCGGGCCGGGCTCGGACTTTCTTGTGGTGTGCATGTAACATGCAGCTCGCTATCCTCGCGCGTCTCGACTCTCAAAAACCTGTTGCCCCGGCGCAGTTGGAAGCTAGCAGTGCTACTCCTGTGTACATCCCTTTTCTTCTTCCATCGTATTTGGCGCTGTTTGAATAAAATGTAAAAGTTCGGAAAGACCGAAGTCACCTCAAACCAAAGGGTGCCATTGTATTTCTTACCTAAATCAATGTAATTAATGCTTTCAGCGCAGTGCAAGCGCGCTCGCGACTTGCTGATTCTTCAAAGGCGAATTGGTAAAACGATGACTGGTAAGATAAGATAATTCGTCACGCGGCTGAAATATGGCACTGCGTCCATCCATGATTGCAGGCATGTTCTCAACCGGCCGCCTAGCAGCAGCGCATTACGCTGCACCATGGAGGAACGAGAAGCTTTCTTTCTCCATTTAGTCCATCCATGCGCTGCGCTAACGTCCGGTCATGGTTGCGCTTCGCCTATAGTGTACTAGAATACGGTTGAGTGGGACGAGCGGCTGGGGCGGCGCATGCTTTGCAGTGAGGCGCCCGACGTGGAAAAATACTGTAGCGGCGCTGCGATAGAAGTGGATTGGGCCACATCAAGGTCGCGCCGTTGGAAACTGCTGGCGATACTGTCCGGCAGGGTCATTCGTACCACTTCGCACGCTGGTATTTACGTTCAGACCGCTCAAATGGTGTTCATAATTGCATATGACATGTATTTATTCCTTAAGAATAAATTCCTTTCATTCTCTGTCTTATTTTATTTTTTAATGCCGGTCGGTGATCTTTTCGGTCTCGGGTCGGGTTCGGGCCGGTTTCGAGCCGGGCTCGGGCCGGGCTCGGGCCTAATGCCCCTGTCACACTCGCAAAGTAAAGTGCACTTTGAGCAAGTGCACTTTGGCGCACAGAGTGTCACTTTGGCGGCGCACTGCTACACGAGAAAGAGAAGTGCACTTCGAACATGATGGTTATGTCGATGGGTGATTCAGTAGGACAATACATATTTGTTATATTAGGCAATACTTTCTAAGTAGTAACGTATTATATATATGAACAGCATTTAGAATAAAATTTAGGTGCAAATGAAGCGAATCATTGCAATCGGTTAGCGCTATCGACCATCACGAGCCAAGACAAGACGGCTTCGTATCCAAGGCGAGCGCATTTAAAATGGCGGATTTCGTTGCAGATGGTACGGAAAATAGTGATGGGCATCTGGAGCGTCTTTTGGCAGCACTTATTTGCTCCCGAATGAGGCGCTTTCATGCGTGTGTCATGCTGCAAAGTGAAATTGACAGAGAAGCGGATTTCTCAAGGGACATCGAGGAACAGCTACTCCTTTACCGAAGCTGCCGTTTTAGCTCAAAGTGCGTCGCTTGGTGTGGACATTCCAAAGAAATGAACGCTGGTACGAGGACACGCTGCCAAACCTGACGGATTTTCATTTCAAGCAGGAATTTCGCGTGACTCCCAGTACATTCAGGTACCTTGTTGAGTCACTGGCTTGTGTTTTGAACCGCCTGAGCACACAAATGCGCACGGCCATCTCTGTGGAGAAAAGAGTCGCTATTGGACTGTGTCGATTGTTCTTCCGCTGAAGACAGAACGATAGCTCATTTATTTTCTGTCGGTCGTTCAACTGTGAATATGTTGTGGAGACAGTTCTGCACAGCTGTTATTGAGCAGCTGTAAGGCCAGTGGCTCTGCATGGTGCGCCGCAACGACATGCCCGACCACGTCAGAGAATTTTTTGCCGTGACGAGATTCCCCCAAGCTGTAGGAGCCATTTCCCTGTATCGCCACCGAAGGAACACGCAACCGACTACTACAACTACAAAGGGCGGTAAGTTGTTCTAAATATTTTGTCATAGCAATTTGTTGCTCGCGAGAAAAAGATCTAACACAGTGGTCAACCTGAGAAGTACCACTTTACAGTGTATTGAAGTGAACGCGTAATATGTTTCTTTGTGCGCTGCCACGAAGTTATAAAACGGTAATTTTGTGTGTAGTAGATAATTGTTTTCCTGCGTCGATCCCCATTTTATGATTGTTGAATCAGGCAAACACTACTGTGTCACTGTTTATATATGCTGTGTGTGCTTTATGTTTTTAAGCCAGCTTTGTGTTTTAATAAGGTTCACTTATTGTTCAGAATTGCTGAAAATTTACTTGGGAACTTACTTTTTTTGCGCAGGTACAGTATTATACTGCTGGCGTTAGTGAACCACAGATATCGGTTCAGGTATACATCCGGGTTGGAAGTCCGGGAAGGTGCCATGACGCAAGTGTATATGCAGATTCAGAACTTAAAAACCTAGTTGAGGGTGCTCACTTCAAGACTCATCAGGCAATCATTGAGGGCACTCGTGTTGCACCCATCATATTGTGAGATCAGGCATTTCCCTTGACGCAGAACCTGATGAAGCCATATGCAAATCCTCAAGATGGAACACCACAAAAAGTATTTAACTACAATCTCTCAAGAACAAGAAGAATAGTCGAGAACGCGTTTGGAAGAATGAAAGCTCGTTTCCAGTTTGTTGCAAAAAGAACAGAATGCCGCCTGCCTAACTCAAGGAGAGCAATCAGGGCTTCTTGCATTTTGCACAACACCTGCGAGGAGTTTCGGGACAATGTCGAGCAGCCATGGGAGCAGGAAGCACAACAACTGGCCGCTCTCTGTGTGCAGCCTTTTCACAACACACAAGCTCACACAGAAGTGGTTGAAGAAACAAGGACTGCATTCGCAAAATACTTTTCAAAGCGAGCTCATCATTCCTCGGGAGCTAGTTCAGAGCTTTGAAATGTAAACATGAATTTTGATGTTTGCCATAGCTAGTGTTGTTGCGCACAATAAAACATGCATGAAATTTCTCTTGATGTATTCACAGTTCATTTATTCGCCAGCTTCTCCAGCACAGACAGCAATCTTTCATCAATGCTGGATATCTGCTTTAACACCTTGAGCTGTTCTTCTCTGAGCTGCAGCTCCCTATCTTTCCTCGGCTCCGAGGAAATAAGAAGCTGGCGCTGCTCGTCCAGCAGCTGCATCACGAGGGTGGACGGAGCCGGTTGCCGCTTCCGTTTTTTGGTTGCTGGATTTTTACAGCTCTCATCTGGGCCAGCTGTTCCTGTGCCAGGGGGGGATTGCAGACAAGAGTTCCTCGCCTCAGGTGGCGATGCACATGGTGGGGGGCAGCATGCCATCCCAGGGAGAGGTGACGGGCGCCCGTCACTCGACTGGTTTTCTTGCACGGCCCCCCCCCCCCCCCCCTTGCTATTCCTTCAAGGATCTGCAAAACACAAGAAATGCACATTGTTTTCCATTCGGTTAACTGCACCAGTGTATGTGCTCACATATAGCAAGATTTTATTGCTCTTAAAGTAACTATTTACATTAAGCTGAAGTGGCACAGTATTTCCTATTTAAACTGACACCAAATGAAGTATTATTTCTTTTGTGCCCAATTATTTGAGTAATTCGCCAAAAAGTTGTGTTATACCGGAAAGGGACAGATGACCAAACACCATTAGCTTCGACATGTGCTATATAAGCTCAGGATAAAAGGCAAAACACACACACGCACACACATGGTTCGAAAGAGTTTGACCCCATTTAGGTTTTTTTGGAGCACATGCCCACCTGCTTGATTTTCCCGACTGCAGTACACCTAAAATTTAAAAAAATGCACTTTCTGGTATTTAGCGTTCATCAGGTCTCATCTTTCTTGTCCCGCTTTATTTCACGCTGTTTCTAATTATGACAATGTAGCAACTAGCTCAAGTTCAGACGATGAAATTACAGCCCCACCGACAGTGAAAGTTGCATATAACACGTTTCTTTCCTGTGCAGTTTACTTTAAAGGCAACGAAAAATCAATATGAACAAATTAAATCTTGAATTGATTGACATAACTACCCGCTGAAGGGAATAAATCACGAAAGGTACTAGCACACTCACCACTTCTGCCGGGGATGTTTGGCAGCAACTACTTTGTTGGGCCAGTGTTTGGTCGCCAAGTGGCAGCGTGCCCAAAAAACGATGTATTTCCCAATAGGGCCAACTTATGGCCCCTGAGCCAGTTCCGGTTTCTTTTCGCTTGATGAGCCTGCAAGCAAAAGTAGGCAGGGAATACAGTTGCATGCGTCACGGTACAGTTGTCCTTGCTGATGATTGTAGTCGCTCTGGACCGTTAACGGCAATACCTGTTTCGAAAATGTTTCCCACGCGAGATCTCAAATGTGTTGCCGGATTAAGGACAAAAGGCAAACAGAGCCGACAAATGCACAGGAGAGCGTAAATAGCCGCTTTGTGCAAATGGAGCAGAAGTAGCGGGTCAGAGAGAACCCGGAGCCTGTTCTGAATGTAGTAAACAAAGTAGAGAGAGAAAATACTGCCCAAGTCATCGCGTCCCTCAATGCCAGTACTCTAAATGCTCTAAAAGCGATAGCAACATGCACAATGGTGTTCTTTCTTTTTTCTGGGGTTTTACGTGCCAACATCAGTTCTGATTATGAGGAACGCCGTAGTGGAGGGCTCCGGATTAATTTTGAGCACCTGGAGTTCTTTAACGTGTGCTATAACTTGTGCACACGGGCGTTTTTGCATTTCGCCTCCATAGAAATGCGGCTGCCGCGGCCGGGATTCGATCCCGCGACCTCATGCACACTGCTGTCAAGCGTAGTTTAATCCAACACCGTGCAGACATTGTGAGGTCAATGCGGAGCGGAGTCCCCTATGCCGTCGGCCGTTTCCAGGCAAGATAACTGCGAAACGCCCATAAATTTTACCTTAGGCGACGCTTCGCTTAAAGAGGCATCTATTCAAAGGTTCCTCATAGTTAAAAAAACTGATTATGTGGGTGCAGCGGTCCCTGAAAGCGCTCCCAAAGAACCAGTGGCAAGCAAACAAAGACTGTCATCGACGGCTGTAGTCGCCGCGAGAGAGCGTCCCACAATAAACAATATGCATGACAGCACACGAATCAGGCAAGATGATGTGTTTGAGAAATGTTTGAAGGCTTACCTGTATTTCTGTCTTTTGCTTCACCTCCTTCGTACTCTTGTCAAAACCTAACGCTTGTAGGTTCTCCGCGATCGCAGCATACACCTTCTAATTGCGCTTCGCACGGCGTAGGTCTGGCAAGTGTTCCTCCCAGAGGCGTATGACTGCCCTCGTTTCTGCGTCAGACCACGTTGTCTTCGAGGCACTGCTTGAGTCCATTGCACGTGGCGGGGAGGACAGACTAGTCTACACTGCCTACACATGTGCAACGAAGTAAACATCGCGGCGTGTGCGGCCATGTGCTCTGATGATGATGATGATGATGATTTATTGGCATCCCCTTTGAAACGGGGCGGCGACAAATAGTCACCTAGCCTGCTTGATTTAATCAAATATACTATACATGTTCTTTATCTAGCATTTTTGTATACCTCTCATTATTTTTATTTTTCAAAAATTTACCTTGTACCGCTGCCTATGATTTTAAGAGATCAGGTCGTATCCATCTTTTCCCTGCTTTTTTTCCACCAGTACTCTAATCGTCTCTTGCTGATCTCTACGGCTGATCTGTTTATGTTTCCTTCCACTTTAAACCCAAGCGCTTCTGGGAGTTGCACGTTACCTACGGTTCTCGCTGGGTGGATCCCGTCGCATTCCATTAGGATGTGCTGAGTGGTCTCTGGGTCTTTACTGCAGCATACACATGTCTCATCCAGTTCCGAATATTTGTTCCGATATGTTTTCGTCCTTAGGCAACCGGCTCGAGCCTCAAATAGCAAGGCACTGCCCTTTGTGTTATCGTACAGATTTTCCCTTCTCTTTTTCCCCTCTGATGATGATGATGATAATTTATTGGCATCCCCTTTGAAACGCGGTGGCGACAAATAGTCACCTAGCCTGCTTGATTTAATCAGGTATACTACACATGTTCTTTATCTAGCATTTTTGTATACCTCTCATTATCTTTCTTTTACAAAAATTTAGCTTGTACCGCTGCCTATGATTTTAAGAGATCAGGTCGTATCCATCTTTTCCCTGCTTTTTTTCCACCAGTACTCTAATCGTCTCTTGCTGATTTCTACGGCTGATCTGTTTATATTTCCTCTGGCATGCCCCCAGCACGCCCCCAGCGGCCGTGACCGTCAACCGCCTGAGAGCGAGAATAGTAAACTAGTAATTTTTGTTGTAAAGTACTTTATAATACATATTAGTATTCCTAATAATGAAAAGAAATGGTTTAAAAAAGAGTACTGACTTAGATTTTGATATTAGTTTATTTGTTTATGAGCCCCTGCTGCCGAGACTACGCACTTCGGCGGAGCGAAGTGTGTTTGGCGAACGCACTCGCCAGCGAGTGCGCTTTGCAGCAAGTGTCACTACGCGTGCCCATGTGACAGCTTGCGAATGATTAAGTTGCCCGTGTTACAGGGATATAAGGTAAAGGGGTGGCGGGCCGGGCCGGGCGGGTAATGTAGATTATTTCCGGGCCCGGGCAGGGCCCGGGTCTCGCCATGAAACTTTTGGTCGGGCTCGGTCGGGCAGCCCAACGTAAAAGCGGGCCCGCGCCTGGCCCGGGCTTTAAAAAATCGGCCCGTGCAGTGCTCTAGTCACGATCCCGACATGGGCGAGCCGCGGCTTGCTTGAGTGATTACACGCAACCCTTCCCTCCTCCAGAAAGAGTAAGCAGGCGCTGTGCCACTCTCGGTGGCAGTTGTCAGCTTGCTCCCTGCCTATTTCCTTCGTGTCCTTGTGTTATATGTGTGTGCAAACCAAATAATAATAATAATCCTCTCACCGCTGGCTTGACAACATCGAGTCGATTTCGCAGCCATCGTCCTAGGAACATGTTTGCTGGTGACTCATTTGTTGTCGCATGGGGCGAGTTGCGGCAGGTACGCAAAAACTTTTGAAACCTCAGATGTAATGTGTCCGCTCCGCTAGGCATACGAAGAGCGTTTTTAAGTGTCTGAATAAAACGCTCTGCAAGCCCGTTTCAGCTGGGATGACACGGTGCTGTAAGCACGTGACGACAGCCCAATTATTTCACAAAAAGCTTGAACTCTTCGGAAGTGAACTGCGGGCCTTATCAGTGACAATGGAATCGCTCTCAATCTGTCTACTGTAGCATCCGCCGTAGCCGCGTGCATAACAAACACTTCGGCCACTTGGATTGCGCGTCCACGACAACAAGAAACATTGCGTGCAAAAAGGGTCCAGCAATCTCTATAATGTTACGGGAAGGAAGAAGCGTACTAGTTTTACAGATGGGTTTTAATGGCTGCGCAGAGAAGCTAAAACCCAGAATCTTCTTTGTCGTCTCCCAGGGCACCAACCATGTCCTCTTCTTTCCACCTTACATACTGTGACATTACCCCCGTCAGAAGAAGCACCTTACTGGTGCGACTCACTGGTTCCAGGAAGGAACGGTTTGAGGCGGCTGACGTGGATGATGTCAGATCGACGTGAAGGCACGGTAGCATCCAGTGGAGACACTTCATAAGTGGCAGGCGTCACCTGGCGGAGGATGCGATAAGGGCCGTAGTATCGCGAAAGGAGTTTCTCCGAAAGACCGACACGTCAAGATGGAGACCAAACTAGCACAACAGCACCTGTTTCGTATTCGACATCGCGGTGGCGCTGATCGTAACGGCAGTTCTGACGTGTCTGTGAAGCAGAGAGACGAAGACGGGCAATCTGGCGTGCCTGGGTAGCTGTGGTTATGACATCACGAGCGTACTCCGTCGGCGAGTCGAGTGTGGTCGAAAGAAGAGTCTCGAAAGGCAAGGTCGGTTCACGGCCATATAGCAGGTAGAAGGGCGAATAACCAGCTGTGTCGTGGCGCGAGGAATTGTACGCAAACGTGACAAATGGTAAAGCAGTGTCCCAGTCGCGATGATCGGAGGAAACATACATCGCGAGCATGTCAGTTATTGTCCGGTTCAGGCGTTCAGTAAAATCGTTAGTTTGAGGATGGTAGGCTGTAGTAAGCTTGTGTTTAGTGCACAGGATCTAAGTAAGTCGTCGATGACTTTGGCAAGAAAGTATCGCCCGCGATCGGTGAGAAGTTGACGAGGTGCGCCGTGGTGTAAGATAACGTCGTGAAGCAAGAAGTAAGCGACGTCTGTAGCGCAACTGGTGGGAAGGGCTCTTGTAATGGCATAGCGGGTGGTATAGTCCGTAGCGACGGCAATCCACTTATTTCCGTCGTTTGATATAGGGAATGGTCCGAGAAGATCAACGGCAACGCGAAAAGAAGGGTTGGTCGGTATATCCAGAGGCTGCAGCAGACCAGCGGGATGTACAGCTGGTCGTTTTTGGCGTTGACACGACTCACACGCGGCGACATAGCGACGGACGGAGCGGTTGAGACGGGGCCAGAAAAATCGTCGCCGAATTCGGTCATAGGTCCGAGTGACGCCAATGTGTCCAGCAGTGGGAACGTCGTGCAGTTGCTGGAGTACAGTCTGCTGAAGATGAGACGGAATGACGATTAGCAGCTCGGGCCCGTCTGGGTGCATGTTGCGGCGATACAGGGTGTCATTTTGTAGTACGAACATGTGAAGGGATGGGTCAGACGGGTCCGAGAGCAGGCGTTCGATAAGCTGCCGTAACGATTCATCGCGTCGCTGCTCAGCCCCTATGTCTTTCAAGGCGGAAAGCGAGAGAACGCAGATCGGTGCGGCATCCACTAAATCGTTCGGTGCATCGACGGGGTGACGAGACAGGCAGTCGGCTTCCTGATGTAAACGACCCGACTTGTAGACTACAGTGTATGTGTATTCCTGAAGGCGTAGGGCCCAGCGACCGAGGCGTCCGGTGGGATCCTTGAGGGTAGAAAGCCAACAAGGGGCGTGGTGATCGGTTATAACCGTAAATGGTCGACCATATATGTAAGGTCAGAACTTGCCCAAAGCCCAAACGAGGGCGAGACATTCCCGCTCAGTAATCGAATAATTGCGCTCAGACGAGGAGAGGAGGCGGCTGACGTAGGCGATAACGCGGTTGTGCCCACGTTGGGCTAAAATTGCGCCGATGCCGTATCCACTGGCGTCAGTGCTAATTTCGGTCGGAGCAGAGGCGTTAAAATGGGCGAGATCAGGTGGTGTGGTGAGTAGCGTGATGAGGCGCGAGAAAGAAGTCGCTTGTTCAGAGCCCCAGCAGAAAGAAACGTCTTTCTTGAGGAGGTCACTCAGGGGACGAGCAACATGCGCGAAATTTTGCACAAACGGGCGGAAGTAAGAACAAAGACCGATAAAGCTGCGAACATCTTTGGCAGAGGTCGGTACAGGGAAATTCTGTACTGCACGAACTTTAGCGGGATCGGGGTGAATGCCTGACGAATCGACGAGATGTCCGAGCATGGTTATTTGGCGTTGACCGAAGTGGCACTTGGACGAGTTGAGCTGCAGGCCAGCGGCGCGAAAAACGGAAAGCACAGGTGAAAGTCTTTCAAGATGGGCCGCAAAAGTTGGAGAGAATACGATGACGTCATCCAAGTAACACAAGCAGATGGACCATTTCAATCCACGCAAGAGCATGTCCATCATACGTTCAAAGGTCGCCGGGGCATTGCACAAGCCGAAAGGCATTACCCTAAACTGATAGAGGCCGTCAGGTGTGACAAATGCGGTCTTCTCACGGTCCATTTCATCCACGGCAATTTGCCAATATCCGGAGTGAAGGTCTATTGATGAAAAATAAGTGGCACCGTGAAGACAATCCAGAGCGTTGTCGATCCGTGGAAGCGGGTAGACTTCTTTCTTGGTGATCTGATTTAGATGGCGATAGTCCACGCAGAATCGCCAGCTGTTGTGCTTCTTTTTGACGAGAACAACAGGGGAAGCCCGCGGGCTGGAAGAGTGTTCAATAATCCCTTTGGCAAGCATTTTGTCAACTTCGCTCTGGATAACTTGTCGCTCAGAGGGCGACACCCGGTATGGGCGACGGCGAACAGGTGCAGCATCGCCGGTATTTATACGATGCTTCACAACCGTAGTTTGACCCAAAGAGCGATAGTTCAGGTCGAAAATGTCGGCGTAGGACTCGAGGAGGTCCCCGAGCTCTGCGGCGGATTGGGGGTCGAGGTTTGGCGCAATCATCTTTGCAATGTCGTCGGCAGGGGCAGATGCAGAAGGCGCAGAACGAGCACTGGTCGAAGATGTCGCAACAGATAGAGCTGAAATATGGCACTCGCGGGACGGTGACAACGTGGCAAGCGACATCCCTCGAGGAAGTACCTGAGGTCACTGGCCGAAATTGAGGATGGGAAGACAGGTCTGATTGGCCGCTACAGAAATGGCGGTGTGTGGGAAGGAGACATTGTGGGAAAGCAGGAGTGAAGTCGCGGGAGTGAGGACGTAGTCACCGTCAGGAACAGGTGGAGAGGCGAAAACGGTGATGCAGGTTTCTGCTTGGGGAAGAAGACGAATAAAATCCGCAGAACAAAGCTGAGTAGGGGCTTGAGCAGGAAGGTCAATGGAAAGGGGTAGGTCAAGTTGGACAACACCGGCTTAACAGTCAATCAGAGCAGAATGGGCGGTCAAAAAGTCGAGACCGAGGTTCACATCGTGGGGGCAGCGTTCGAGCACACTAAACAAAACGGACGTGTGGCGGCCGGCGACACTGACACGTGCAGCGCACATTCCGAGCACAGATGGAGTTCCACCGTCGGCGACCTGTAGCAGTCGAGTGGGAGCAGGAATAAGGACTTTCTTCAGGCACGTTCGCAGGTCAGCACTCATGGTGGAAACTTGCGCCCCAGTGTCGATGAGTGCTGTAACAGGCAAACCACCCACATCCACGTCCAGAAGGTTCCGATCAGTAGGCAGCGTCAACAGAGGAATTTCAGGCCGGAGTGCTAGAGTAGCGTCACCTCCCGGAGCTGCCCCAGTCAGTTTCCCGTAGGAGAGCGGCGACGGTAAGCAGGGGATGTGGAACGACGCAGCTGGGCTGAACGGGAGCGGCTACTGTGCGGTGATGGTGAGCGGTTAGACGCAGTGACTCGAGCGTTGTCAGGTGCATCTTCGAACTCGGTGGAGGGCGCAGGCGGGCGAGGATTCAGTGGGGAGCGGCGGTAGGCTGGAAAGCTTGGTCGAGAGAGGGCCGGCCAGGAACTTCGGCAGGGGCGAGAGATGTGGCCCACACGTCCACAATATAAGCAGATGGGTCGATCATCATGTGTGCGCCACTCGGCCGGGCTGCGATAGCTCGGGTAAGGACCACACTGATTCCGGGGAACAGGAGCAGAGGCAGCAGACGAAGCGAAGTCAGGACGGTTGGCGGAGCAGATGGATTGCAGACCCACATGGGAAAGTTCTTGGCGAACGACCGATTGAATGAGGGACACGAGCGGCCGGGAATCGTCAAAGCACTGCGTCACTTGTGGGGCAGGAGACGCTGCTTCAATTTCTCGCCGGACTATACGTACGACGTTCTCGGAGGGGGTGGGCTCACGCGGAAGACAAAGGTCTTCACACGTCGATGAAGCAGCGGTGTTGGGTACACGCGTGAACTGCTGGACTATGCGGCGGCTTTTCGCTTCTTCAAAGCGGCGACATTCATTAATGATCTTATTGACTGTTGTAATGTTCTTATACACGAGAAGGTTAAACGCGTCGTCCGCTGTGCCTTTTAAAATGTGACTGACCTTGTCTGCCTCTGTCATGTTTTTATCCACCTTGCGGCAAAGAGCCAAGACGTCCTGGATGTACGCCACGTAATATTCAGTGGACGTCTGTGCACGGGTCCCAAGGTCCTTCTGAGCAGCACGTTGGCGGCCGATGGACTTGCCGAACAAATCACGAAGCTTCTGTTTGAACTGCTCCCAACTTGTAACCTCTTTTTTTTTTTGAGGTAGTATATTACGTTGGCCAACATAAGCGTGTTATCCCACCTGTTGTTGGCGCAGACCCGTTCGTAATTTACCAACCAGTCATCGACGTCAACGTAGTCAATCCCAGAAAACATGCCAGGGTCGCGGGGCTGGGTTAGGATGACCGTCGGTGGCGTCGACGGGGCCGCGGTTGGAGACTCCCCTTCGGATGACATGGCAGCCAGGTTACGTCCGCTGCGGAGCTCCGTCTTGCGCAAGTGACTACCCCGCACGTCCACCAATAATGTTACGGGAAGGAAGAAGCGTACTGGTATTTACAGATGGGTTTTAATGGCTGCGTAGAGAAGCGAAAACCGAGAATCTTCTTTGTCGTATCGCAGGGCACCAACCATGTCCTCTTCTTCCCACAGTACATACTGTGACAATTTTTTACGCTTTCGCGCTAACGTAACATCCGTTACATAAAGTTGATGCTGGACCCCGGCATAAAATATTTTCGTGTTAAAGATTAAGGAGATGTATACAAAAATACTGGAATGAAAAACATGTATAGCATACCTGAATAAATCAAGCAGGCTAGGTTACGCTTTGTCACCGCCCCGTTTCAAAGAAGGTGTTCATAAATCATCATCATTAGCATCATATCGTGCCAATTGTCACAACTTGACATGCGCACCGCTTAGCGTCGATGCTTGGAAACTTTGCATTGCAGTTGGATTGTATTCTATAAAGTATCCCGACATGTCGCAGTTGCATTTTGCGTGTAGCTGGACATGGTCAACTCAAGCAGGCTCGGTGACTATTTTTGTAAAAACGTCCGTGTGCTTGCGTTGTAGTGCACATTAAAGAATCCCAGGTGGTCAGAATTAATCCGGAGCCCTCCACTACGGCGTGCCTCATAATCATAACTGGATTTGGCACGTAAAACCTCAGAAAGAAAGAAGACTATTTTTCACCGCCTCGTTTCAACGACAGGATGTGACATGTTCGCCGAGTAGTCTCGATACCTGTGTTTACACTTTGGTTCCCGTTATGGCGCCTCCTCGCAATGTACGAAACCTCTAATACATGCTGTCAAATGGAGCTCCTATGGAGGCGCTCCTCCAGCTTACGCTCTGACTATGCTGCTAGTGCCGCACAAGCCTATGGCTTTATAATTTTGGTAGCCTTCTTGGTCCTAAAGTTGTCGTGGTGCGATTTTCTGGCCATTTCTTACCGTGCACCTGGGCATCAAGCTTTGAAAATGAAGAATGTAAAATATCTTGACCGAAAGGGCTGTTACCATAGAGTACTTGATAAAACTACCTGGTGAACGTGGCCGCGAATATGCCTCGGTCGACGTTCCAGATGAACGCGACGTCTTCGAAGAATTCACCCTCATGGGCATCGAGTGGCGCGTGTGCAAGGACATCTCACTGACTCGCGGAAGCTGAAAAGCGATCTACACTCTACGACAGCAACTTTATTTTCTACTGTAATACTGGTAATAGAGGACTCGATGCGCGGCGTCGGCCAGACAGCTTGTCGGCGTGATTCGGAAGCACGGGAGAGCCCATGTGAAGATGGAGAAGGTATAGGTGAATATACAGAAGATATAGTTGATTTGAGGGCTGAGATGAAGGAGTTAGTGAAGCTTAATTTCAATTTCAAGACAGAAAACGAAACGTCACAGAGAGTAAACGAAATAGAGCAGCATCAAAGAGCCAATAATTTAGAAATTAAAGGTGTGCCCGGTGGAAATGACATCATGACAGTGATGGAAAGTATTGGAGTTGCGGTTGGCGAGAGCATTTCAGAAAATGACATTGGAAAGACTGGCGTCAAAAACATTGTGCGCTTCTGCAATGAGTGAAAAGAAGCCGTGTGCACATGAAAGCAAGAAAAAAGCAGCTAACTTGTAAAGATGTTGGTTTCACCTCAGATAACTCAGTGTACGTCAATGAGCATTTGATGCAACAAAACAAAAAACTTATCGCGTCTGCGCGTCAGAAAAGGAAGGAAACAAACTGACAATATGTCTGGACTGCCATTGGCGTGGTGCTTGCTCGGAAAGATGAAGGCTCGCCCAGTCTTCGCATCACCACTACTGAGGACTTTTGTAAAATGACAGCGCTAAACAATGACAATGAGATGGCGTCTATTTATTCATCTGGTCTCCAAGTGACAGACGCTTACTATGACATGGAAAAGTTCAACAAAGAATATACAGGATGCAAGATATTGTTACGTTAAACGACACAAGGCGGGACTATTTACACTGTATTTACACTACACAGACACAGTAGCCAAGATGGTGGACAGCCACCAGCACCCGACAGAACCGTCTTCTTTGTCGTCTGCCCCTAGCAGAATGTGTCTCTCGTAGCAATATTATCGTGCATACATATTCATACAATAAGCATTAGAAATAAGTTGGATGAAATTAATGAGTTATACAATCAAAAAACGAAAAATTTGATGTATTTTTCAAGGAAACATGGTTAACTGCAAGTGATCCTGCTCCACAGCTCTTGGGGTATCGGTCGAATCATACAAGAAGATAAAATAAAGCAGGAGGAGGGGTAGTGGTTTGTGTTAAAGAACCGTTGAAGTCACCCGCCGTGGTTGCTTAGTGGCTATGGTGTTGGGCTGTTGAGCACGAGGTCGCGGGATCGAATCCCGGCCACGGCGGCCGCATTTCGATGGGGGCGAAATGCGAAAACACCCATGTTCTTAGATTTAGGCGCCCGTTAAAGAACACCAGGTGGTCCAAATTTTCGGAGTGCCCCACTACGGCGTGCCTCATAATCAGATCGTGGTTTTGGCACGTAAAACCCCATAATTAAATTTTTTAACCATTGAACTTAGTTGCTATTGTAGAGTTTTCTATTATTTGTAACGACGTAGAATGTTTGACCGTGCAACTAAATAAAACAATTCTAAGTGTTGTATACAGATCCCCCACTGGAGACAAGGTAGCATTTTGCAGTTTTATGGAAAAGCTATTGCCTTTGAACCGATCGACTAATGAGACTTGTGTAATTATGGGGGATGTGAATGTTAACATGATTACTGATGAAGGAATGTCGTTAGAACTCAAAACATTGTTTTCTTGGTATGGCTGCAGTAATTACATTACTATACCAACAAGGGTAACAATCAATAGTGATACGTTGTTAGACATATGTGTTTTGAACTTAAATGAATGTGATGTCAAGTCGGGAGTACTAATAGCAGATGTAAGTGACCATTTACCTCAGTTTTGTCTGATACCTGAGGACCTTGACAAACAAAACAAAGACTCCAAACAGCTATTTCGGCGAATAATCAGACAAAATACTCTAGAACAATTCCGATGTCTCCTCCGAAGCGTAGGCTGGCAAGAAATACATAATGAAACAGATATAAACGTAGCGTTTGCTCTGTTTCTACGAAATGTGCTCGCGTGTTATGATTTGGCTCTTCCACTTCAGCCAGCGGCTTCTGGAAAAAAATATAACAAGACGCGCAAACCATGGGTCGACAAAGACCTTTACAAACACACCAAAAAGAAAGACGCTATGTATAACACCGTCATACGCACACGGCAGCCTGACCTATTCATGACGTACAAAAAATTTAGCAATGAAGTACAAAGGGATATAAAGAAAGCGAAGTGTAATTAATGTGAGTGCCTTTTCTCGAATATACGAAGCAATCCGTGAAAAATATGGGGTGCCTTATATGAAATAACAGGAAAACATTCGAACACACATCTGCAAATGACATACTTAAGCGGTCGGGAAATAGAACGTGCGGAATTGGTTAGCTGCATGAATACGCATCGACGGTGGCATGAACCCTGCACACGTTGAAATTGGAAACAATCACTGGTTTTCCACACCACGGGTGCCCAATTCACTTTTCTTGAAACCGACTTCTCTCGGTGAAGTAAGTGATCTTATCAAGACATAAAAGCATGATGTTTCGGCTGGCGTAGACAGTATTAGTCCCATTTGGGTTAAATGTGTGTCAGGCGAAATA
This sequence comes from Dermacentor silvarum, assembly GCF_013339745.2. Classification (NCBI taxonomy): domain Eukaryota; kingdom Metazoa; phylum Arthropoda; class Arachnida; order Ixodida; family Ixodidae; genus Dermacentor; species Dermacentor silvarum. The sequence goes on from NC_051160.1 coordinate 184,491,506, forward strand.
GGGCCCGTGCTCGTGTTATAAACTTGTAGCACAGGTTCTTTTTTTTTCTCAGACGAGCTCAAAATAGCACGCGTCACGTCCAATTTACAAAGGGAGAAGTGCAGACCAATTGTCAAATTACAGGCCGATTTCAGTTCTCACTGTATTTTCAAAACATTTTGAAGGTGTTATCTATGCAAGATTTTCACATTTTTTCACGAAACACAATGTTATTGCGCAATGCCAATACGGCTTACAAAAATAAGTCAACCAAGTAAGCTTTACAGGATATTAAAAATTGAATAATTGTCAACATCGAACAGAAAAAGTTAACGCTTGGCCTGTTTTGGACCTGAGAAAGGCGTTCGATTCGATTGACCACTATATTTTAACTGAAAAATTGGAAAGATACGCAGTACGAGGCGTTGCTAACCATTTAATCAAAATGTATATATGTAATAGAAAACAGTTCGTGCCGCAGAAAACTACTGCATCTGACATGCTTAAATTACAGCAATTTTCAAAGGTTTCACAAGGTTCAAAGCTAGGTCCGTTACTATTTCTAATTTATGTTAATGATATTACAGATTTACCAGGCCCCCAAAAGATGGCGAATTATGCAAATGATACAAATGTGATCTTTACAGCCGATAACACAACAGAATTGCGGCAGTGTGTAAATGAATATACAACTTTGTTATCTGACTGGTTGATGACCAACAAACTCCAGCTGAACACAACTAAAACAAACTACATTATATTTAGGGAGCCGAATAAAAGAATTAGCGTAGAATACAAGTAAAATTTAACAACTTCCTTAGTGAACAGGTCAAACAACAAATGTTTCTGGCGATACATTTTAGTGAATAATTATCGTAGAATACAGATGTAAATTTTATTTTCAGTGAATTATATAAAAACATCGGTGTAATCTATAGAATTGCACACCTGATCTCTCTATTGCTGAAAAAGAACTGTATAATTTACTTATTCATTCAAAGCATTGCTACGGAATATTGGTTTGGGGTACCACCACCAAAACAAATTACACGAAATTGATTGCCTTACAAAAAGTTATTCGCTTATATGCAAATTACTATGGCTGTTTTTCACATCGCACAGGCCCACTATTCCAAAAACATGATATGCTGCGTGCGGACAGGATATACTATAATTCTTCTAGATATTCCAAAGAGAAACCCAGGCGCACAATGTAGTGAACGTAACCTCTCCGGATAGTTCCTGCGACACAGCACACAACACCCATCAAAAGCAAGGGCCAATTACCGGAAACAAAGATTTTTCTATCAGTCCACAAAAATAAAGAACAGAAAGTTCGTCACTATAGTATTCATATCTTCAAGCTTTCTGTCGCAATTTCTGAACTAGAACTCGGGCATTAAAATAAACACAACATTTAGGGATAGAGAAGCTGCACGAGAGAAGTGCGAGCATCAGTGCTGTCTGTGCTGTTCACCATCATGGTCATCAGAAAACTCTTTCATAGAATCCGATAGCTAAACAAAGCACTAATCGCGTGATAACATTATCAGAATGGTTGGACGTCAGCATGAGGGCCACACGAGCAATAAACAGCAGCATCGCCCCGAGACCAACAATGAGCCAACCGTGGTACAAAAGCTTGCGCTACGCGTAAGATTTCGGTAGTCCGAAGATGGAAGCCCAGAAAATGAGCCCCTCGTTCTTGTTCGTTTTCGAGGGACTTTCTCGAGGGTGCTAATTATTTACAAACTATCCGTATCAAACTATTTCAATATTCGGTGCTTCGAGTATTGACTGTTTCGATTCAAGCACCGAATTGGGTAGAAATAGACGCGTACTCTATCTAAACGTTTCAACGACGATGACAGTATGTGCATTAACTGACTCTGAGTAGTAGGACAGGCTAATTCGCAGACGAAGAAGATGTCTTTGTGCTGGTGATTCTCAAGCTGTTCTGCCGTCTTGTTCAACCTGTGACCTCTTGTTCGCGTTGACTCGTGACACTGGTGGAGGTGCCACTCGTGACACTGTTATATTTGGTTTGAAGCCGGGTATTCTACCTCTGCTCCACGCCACCGCTGCTAAGGAGTACGTTTAGCTAGGTCAATTACTCACAGGGGACCCTGGTCATGAGAAAGAAATTTACAGAAGAATAAAATTAGGTTGGAGCGCATACGGCAGGCATTGCCAAATCCTGACTGGGAGCTTACCACTGTCGTTGAAAAGAAAAGTGTACAATCATTGCATTCTACCGGTGTTAACATATGGGGCAGAAACTTGGAGGTTAACAAAGAAGCTCGAGAACAAGTTAAGCACCACGCAAGGAGCGATGGAACGAAAAATGTTAGGACTAACGTTAAAAGACAGGAAGAGAGCGGTGTGGATCAGAGAACAAACGGGGATAGCCGATATTCTAGTTGACATTAAGGGGAAGAAATAGAGCTGGGCAGGTCATGTAAGGCGCAGGATGGATAACCGGTGGACCATTAGAGTCACAGAATGGATACCAAGAGAAGGGAAGCGCAGTCGAGGACGGCAGAAAACTAGGTGGAGTGATGAAGTTAGGAAATTTGCAGGCGCAAGTTTGAATACGCTAGCGCAAGACAGGGGAAATTGGAGATCGCAGGGAGAGGCCTTCGTCCTGCAGTGGACATAAAATATAGGCTGATGATGATGATGATGATGATGATGATGATGATGATGATGATGATGATGATGATGATATTGGTTCGTCATTCAAAATTTTAGTATATTCGCACACCCCTTGTGACCACATTCATTGCTTGCAGGTTGCTGGAAATAGCATTGTCTACTTTTACTGCATACGGGTTTATGTGATACTTCTTATGCTGATACATGATACACATGATGCTGCATGTGGTTATGTGACTCATAAGTTGCTGACTAATCCCTGCGGCAGCAGTAATGGACCTTGACAAATTACGTTGCACCTTTAGTAGAAGTTGTAATGTAAAAGGTGATGGCGTAGCCTCCATTTTAGAAGTGAACCGCAAAAATAAAATGTGTACCTTTAATAAACGTTGCGAGATTCAGAGTGTACCTTTGATCGAAACTGCATTTTGCGATGGATGTAAAGAGTGACGACACAACAAAATAGCATTGTATAAAAATTGGCGATTGCACAGCAGCACGTTGTTACGCAATATTATAGCGAACAAGAAGAAAGAAGACGTTTCCTCAATACGTGTACCACTGAAAATAACATATTCACTCCGCAACCTGCGGAGGTTCTACAAGGAGTCCTCTATGAATGTTCTGTTGCAAACTACGTAGCGAGGCGTTGCGCAATTTGCATTCTCTTAACAAAGGCATTTCAATTCTTACCAATTTAAGTCTTCAGGCATATTCTTGGTGATTCTTTCAAGTCTAATAAAGTTGCTGTCAAAAACACGCGCCACAAAACAAAACAAAATATTGCCTCACGAACAGTGCGCGCTTAGAGCAGCAAAGCGTAAACATGCCGGTCTTCAAATGCAGCAACTCATGACGCAGAAGCCAGAAACCGAGCTGACAGACAACTATCGCGAACCAGCATTCCGCATCCCCTACACGCTGCTGGTTCACTCTGTTTTCCCGACAGCCGTAATGGTCAAACTACCAACAGCTGCGACCGTGCCAGTCACATTTGGATCCACAGACTCACCTGAGTGAAGCAAACGGCCGAGAGCAGCAGCAGGTAGTCCAGGCTACTTCTCGCGCTGCGCAGCGAAGGTAGCCCCAAAGGTAGACGCTGTTTCATCGCGTATCTGTCTCTCTGACAAATCGGCAGAGAAAGCGAGAGCAGAGACCGTTAATCACCAGGCTGAGCTCTACACCGAGGTAAGAATTGAACCCGAACGGCCCGTTTCTTTTTTTAGTTTTCCTTCCTGCTTTCACTGTCCGGGCCACGCGAAGCGCCCTGCAATATCGGGTGGCCGACCGGCAGTGACCGAGGGCATACAAGGCTGCCGTTTCGTACCGCGGCTCTGAATATCTTTTTTCTATCACGTGCCGCGTCGCACTTTTGCGACGGCGCAAAGGCCGCGCCTAGACGGCGAGCCATAAAGAACTGTCAGGGCGCCCCCGCGAGGAGGCTCGTGACGGCTTCGACGTGCACGACGCGCTGCCTCATTTGGCGAGAGATGCTTGTCCGACAGCTCTCCCCTGTCTTGTATATTTTTGCCGCATCCGCGTGCCAGTTGTAGTTAATACTTTTCTTTCGGGGCAGCAACAGCGGTAGAGCAACCTTTTCCTTTCATGGCTGGGTTGGTCTGGATTGAACTAGTTAAACGACGCGAGTTCTTTGAATGGAAAAAACGCAGCTGATTATTAAAGTGCTGCTCGAGTGCTGACAGGTGCTCCGCGTGAGTTTTCTGGCGGCGCAACGTAAGCGAGACGCGTGAAACGCAGAATCGCTGCCTAATATGGTGTAGGGCACTCGCAACAGTTTTAAATTACATTTTGCGGAAATTTCCTCGCCAACGACCATTTTTTTCGCGTTTTGTCTAAATTTGCAAAAACCGTCAAGCTACGAAACTGACACATTTAGCGCACGGACAACGAACACAAGGCTCTGCGTCACATGACCACGTTCATGTGGCTAAGGTTACCGGTGCCGCATAGGTTTCACGTGTGATTGTGCAAAAGTGGTGTAGGCAGCGAAGCCTCGACTTGGTCGGCATTTCTCGTTGCTACGTGCTCACACTAAAATGCGGGCCGATCGCGGAGACGGTGCAAAGAAGCGGGAAGAGCACAGTGTGCTGCTTCTCCAAGAGGCATCACATGAAGCCATCAGGTAACATCATCACATGACGATGATCTCACCGAGTGATATCCGGTTTGACGTGATGACGTAAGCACACAACGTGATCAGGCAATATCATGTCGTGACGATGGCGTTATCACGTGACGTAACGTTTGACGTGATGACGTCATCATACGACGTTTAACGTGATGGCGTAGTCACGTTACGTCCTCATGTGAAACGTGACTTCACCACTTGATCATGTGTGCTTTGGTACCATCGGATGTTAACGCCGGCTTTTTCGCTTCATGGGACATAATCGCTCTTCAATGGGGCTTTTATTGGCTACGGTTGTGCTAAGAACTTGAAAACATTCTTTAAAGTTTAAATACCACGGTTAGGTGCCAAAAGCTGCGTCTCCATGTACATGAAAAAATAACTACCTCCATCAGCTCTTCATGTTTGCTATGGTAAAAACTGCATTTCATTGCTTAAATCCAAAGATAAAGATGGAACTACGTGTCATGATGCTGCCGCTTCCGGTATTTTTCACGCAATCTGAGTGATTTCAAAACACACCCCAAGGTTGCCTTCGGCCGTCTGGGACGACACAGAGGTATAGATCAATGTAGCGTCAAACTTCTCTAAAGCGGATTACAGTAATATGAGTAACCAACTTCTTTACACTTACATATGCACCATGCTTCATATCTAGAATGAATATTTTGCGCAACCACTTCCGAGTGAATTTCGAAAAAAATGTTCCAGGCAATGTGCAGTTTTTGTACAAAGCGTATCAGGAGAATGTGAAATGCTGTGGTCTTCACCAGAAGGCGCAGCATTGAAAGCGATAGCGAGGTTCAGTATTGAGCTCGATCTGCCAGAAAAGTGTTTTAACAATACTTGTAGGGCGAAATTGCGACCCGCTGTGGTTGCTTAGTGGTTATTGTGTTGTGCTTAGCACGAGGTCGCGGAATAAAATCCCGGCCACGGCGGCCGCATTTTTATGGGGCGGAATGCAGAAAACACCAGTGTACTTAGATTTAGGTGCACGTTAATGAACCACAGGTGGCCCAAATTAATCCGCAGTCCTCCACTACGGCGTACCTCATAATCAGATGGTGGTTTTGGCACGCGATACAACTGCTGCTGCGCAGCAGGGCACAAGCAGGTATGTCACAACGCCCTCAGGAAGGCTAGTAGCGGTGGTATGATGCACGAGATGAGCTCGACAAATGCGCAGCGTCTTTGGCTACGTACCCGGGGTCAATTTCTGCTCCGTTCCGTTCGTCTTTCAGCTTCCTGTCCCAAAAAACATGTAGCGCCATCTATAGGCTTGAATAGGTGCGTTTCTGTGAACACACAAGTTTACGTATGCTTACTGCCACCGACTTGTGAGAGCACTAACACCCGGCCTGATATTTTGACAGAAAGCCGCCAGGTGCCGACAGTCATCTGTCCAAAGGCCAAACCATAGATACGGTGACTAGAAGGGGGAGGTGGGAGCAACGCAGCCGCCGGAGAGCACGGTGCGTGTTGCAGTGATTCATGATGCCGAGTGGTGGCGCGCGCGTCGACACTAAGATGCCTCCGCTGTAATTTGGCTGCTGCCGGAGCTAGCGTGTGCGCTCGGTTGGCATGGCTCTGGGTCGGTTCTTTTTGCTCTACGCTCGTTTCTCTTCGCATTCACGCCGTGCAGTTGTGCCTTTTTGTGGTGACAATATTTTTACACGTTACCATGCCATAAGAAGCAATGGCAAGTTGCATGAAACGACAGACGCACTGTTTTGCGCCGCGCTGCACGACAGGCTATGTTTCTCCTAGAAAAGCAGAAAAACAAGCATCTCTTTTCTCGGTGCCTGATGACAAAGAAGCACTTAAAGCGTTGCAGCGAGCCGTGCCCCACGCAGGCAAGGCCTTAGACAGAATTTCGAGGATCTGCGAGCTGCACTTCGAACCCCAGTTTGTAATCCGCACCTACAGCCACGTGGTGAATGAAGAGCTTGTGGAGATACCTCGCGGCCGTCCTTGCCTGATTAAAGGCGCGGTACCGACACTTTTTCCAAACACGCCAGCCAACCTCTCAAAGAAATTGCCTGTGAAGGGAAAATCAAGGACATCAAATGGAGACGTGCTTTGGAAAAGAAGAAAAGGCAGCGACAACTCTTCGCCCGAGGCGTCTTCGAAGGATAAGCGTCACCAACGACGACATTGGTATGAACAGCCCATCAGATGCTCACACGTGTAGTGTGGAAGAACTGGACTTTCTCAATGGTGAGAAGTTGCCATCCCTGTTTTGGTCACGTTGCCTCCTCGCGGAAGCGCCCAACACAATAGCGCTTCATGTACTTGCCAGAGATGGGAACAGCGTGTCTTTTAGAAAATGAGTTTTGTGTCCTGCGGAAGTTTCTTGCTACCATTACTTCGTGTTCATGCAAGGAGTGTGCATAAAAAAATGAAGTGCATGATGTTAAAGGCGTTGAGAGTATACTCCACGAGGCAAACAATATAAGCGCGTGTTCAGGCTTCAAAAAAAAAAAAAAGCTTTCTTTCTTCGACCTCTGGGAGAACAAAATCTCGAGAGTACGGGAACAAGTTGCACAGCATGACAAACCGTGTGTGCAATGCAAGTATCTGCGTAAGCTTTTGTTGAATCAGGCCTCCTATCGAAGAAGAAAGAAAGTTACGAGGCCACATATCAGTGCCGCTAGAAAGCTTCTGAAGCGCAACATACAGCTACGCCGAGAGAAGGCCAAACTAAATAGCTTGAATTCTGAGCTCGAGAGGATGAAGGAAATCAACACTTCGATTTCAGCTTCAAGCCTGGAGATTAAGACCTCCAGTCTCCCCGAAAAGCAACGGCAACAAGTGAGAGCGTGCTTTCAAGTGTCGAAAAGAAAAGGCGCTCAAGGCATGAAATATAGTCCTGAGTGGCTCTTGGAATGCATTGTAATGAAAATCAAGGGCCCAAAATTATACCAACATATTCGGAAACATAACATCATGGCTCTTCCCAGCAAAAGCTGCCTGCGTAAATACCTAAAGCTTATAAGACTACCTTCGGGTTTAATAATCAAGTACTCGCCGCAATCAAAGAGAAGGCAGGCGGCATGGATGAATTTAAAAGGCAAGGAGGGATCCTAATAGATGAAATTAAACTCTCAGAAAGTCTCAACGTTATCTCTCTGCCTTTCTTCAAATAAACCTCTCTCTCTCTCTCTCTCTCTCAACGTTACCAGCAATGGCCAAATCGAGGGGTTTGTCGACCTCGGAAAATATATACACATCTCCGGAGCAACAGGGACAAATCTGTGACCAGGGCTTAATTGTGATGTTTCATCCATACTGCGGCCAATTTCGGCAAATACTTGCGCTCTTTGGTTCTCACAGCAATGTTAAAACGGATGTCATATCAAGGATTGTTGCAGACGCCACCATAGCTGCCGAGAACGCAGGTCTCTTCGTTTATTTTGTAACAACAGACGCGGCGATCTGGAACAGAAGTATGTGGAGAGCTTTTGGCATAAATGGAACGGCTGAGAAAACGGTGTGCAAAGTGCAGCACCCTGTTCACGCAGACAGAAGTCTGCATTTTCTATCGGACTTCCCTCATTTAGTGAAATGTGTATGCAATTCCCTTGTGTCGGCTGACTTTGAGACACCGGAAGGTAGAGTACGAAAGGATGTCGTAAAAGAGGCCAGGAAATGTGATAACAGAGACACAGTGCGTCTAAAGGCGATGTCTCATGTCACAAAACCTGTTGTACAGCCAAATGGTTTCGAACGAATGAAAGTGAACCTGGCTTTCATCTATTTCAGCGACGATGTTCTTAGAGAACTTTATTTATACAAGAACGAGGTAGAAAAAACTTGAGGTGCCAACTCCACTGAGGCAACTAAGGCATTCATTCGCAGAACGCGTAAGCTAATTGAGGTGATAACATCGAGGTGCATTCGCAACGCAATGCTTGCAAATTCTTTTCAAGTGAAAGAAATTCAGGAATGTATTTCGTATTTGGATACCTGGGAAGAAAAAGTTGAAAAGCTGGGCTTTCTTAGCCAGCCAACAGCTGAAGGCTTTCGTGTAAGCCTCGGAAGCGTAAAGTCAATTCTTGCGTGCGTGACAGGAACACTTGCCTACAAATACTTAATGACTTCTAACTTGAGTCAGGACCCACTCGAGAATGTTTTTGGAATCCTCAGGCAAAGGTCGGGATCAAATGATCATCCCATTCCCACGCAACTCTTGCTTTCTGCGAACTGTCTTGCCTTCTGCAGTCTCGCCAAGGCAACCGCAAATGGAAACGTTTCGCCGGCGGTGATCAAGAGTTTGATTAACTTGACCAACTGCGAGCCGAAAGAAGTATACAGGAAGCTAGACGATCTACTGGACGTTGGTTGTTTGAATGAAGTCAACGAAGTACTGTCATCTTGCAATTTGCTGCCCGATCACAGCTCTACAGTGTCCATAAGAAGCGACTCGCGCATCGTTTATTATGTGAGTGGTTATGTTGCCCGTAAGATGCTGAAAAGAAGCAAGTGCGAAGAGTGTGCCAAAGATTTTCTGCAAGACACAGGCGAAGAACTTCCTGAGGAGGCACGTCTGACAAAGTATGTTGACAGGGGCGACCTACTCTACCCATCTCACGGACTTGTACAATTAATTAGCAAAATGGAAGACTCGTTTACGCAGTGCTTCAGCGTTAATAAGCTAAATGCGGACAGCATCGTTGACTTGACATCCTCTTTGGCAGGGAACAAGTTAAACTTGGTCGGTTGCAGCGAACATAGCGAGACGGTCCCCAATAACGTGATAAAGTTTTTCGCGCTGACACGATTCCATTTTCTTGTCCAAGCTGAAACCAAGGCAAGACAAGGAAAGAGAGGGAAAATGCGATAATTGAAACTGTGGCGCGTAACCTAAATTTTGGCTCCGACGAAGGCCGGGCCCACGGCCGTAACGTCAAATAAAGACACTTATTTTACTTGAGTATCAACACCACGCTTACTTTACATATATATATATATATATATATATATATAGGAACTTGGAGGTTGAGGACGCACGTACGAAAAAAACGACACTTTATTTCCAACGTTTCGGCCGGGGTCCGGCCTTCGTCAGGGAATAAAATGTTAAGGCGGTGTGCTTAAATTCCTACATGGTATTGGGGGGGGGGGGGGGAGGGGGAGGGTCCTCACGACGCACTGTTGCTTTCAGGTACCCGTGCCGAATCAGCAATGCCCATGTCAAACGTGGTTATAAAAAATGAAAAAACGCAAAAAAAGGAAAAAAATATAAAAATGAAAAAGATGTTTACGCCACGGCATGGTTGTAGGAAAAGGTTTGTACAACAAAGTCCGCAGAGCAGCCAATGTCACGAAGCATATACACAAGAAGATAGGGTTTACAACCAGATGACACATCAAACAACCTTGGCAGGGAATGACAAACCTTGACAGAGACAGCTTTTTGCTGTAGGGTACTTGCACCATGACGAATCATCACTCAAATATGCTAACTGAGAGCACCACGGGATGATTGCAACGACAGGTTCGTAGAGCAACAGTTGCAACAAAGGAACGGTTTATAAAAGATCATAGAAATAAAGGTGTAGACAAGTTCTAGCAAAAATGAGACAGCAGTAAATCGTTAATATCGCTCATCCTAGGTTAAATATAATAGAATGACACATCATCAACTAAAAAATTGTTTCGGGCGAAGCTTGTGCATGTGTGTCGGGTGTGCGAACAGCTGTGGCATAAACGATGTGACGACGTATGAGCTGTTTCTTCTGAGGACAATAGGAATATGAATGTATTTCGCGGACAAAAAGGTTAATGTGCCCGGGTTTTCGTTAATCCCAGAGGCCACGGCACGAAATTTATGGATTAGAAATGATTCGCGAACTTGAGCATTCGAGTAAATAGACAACATTGGTTGTGTCGCAGTCGAAGTTGCCTTTGATCTTGAGGCTAAAATCTGAAGCGGTGTTCATAACACTCTGCGAAGTCGTCATGTGAGTGCAACTCATGAATGATTTCGACAAGACTGTCGCTTCTAATCTTCAAAATGTTGGTACCAACGCACGTCTAAACGGAAGAGGATCACATCAATATCGTACTTTCTCCGGTGGGTGGCCTCTTTTCCCTTTTATGAACGTGTTTGTGCTTGGACCACGCTGCCGCCTTGCTGGCCCTAACGACAAGCCTAGCCCGGCGTAGCGCCGAACGGCGCCACCGAGTGTTGCTAGAGCAACGATTCCGAGAGGTCAGTGACTATGCAGATGACGTTTGAAGGGGAGGACCTCCCTCCTGAAGAATTTTCGACAGAATTTGGATGGCAGTCGGCAGTTTAGAAGCGTATGTCTGCCAAGGTGGACTCGGCCAACCGCCCTGGCGGCGGCATATGGGAGAATAGGCCTAACGCCGGCGCCTTATTCAGAACACAGGACAATGGAGATAAATAAACTCAAGAGCAAGATCATCAGGGCGTCGCGGATGCCTCCCATGGCCAAGGAGCATGCCAAAATTATCATACGACCCCGCGGCGGGCTGAATATTGCCAAGACAGGACCGACCGTGATCGGTAAGGCAATCGTGGAAGCGGCGGGTCTTACCCCGACGCAGATAAGCTCGGGCATCATTTGTCCTAACATACAACGAAACATTATGGTGGCCAGCACGCCCAACCGAGACAGCGCTTCAAAATACACGAGAATCAGGACACCTCATGTGGCTGGAAGAATGTTTGAAGTGAGTGCATACGAGGCCGCCCCCCACACAACGTGTAAAGGGATAATCAGACACATCGACCTGAACGACAGTCCATCGGACTTGGAACGCAACATCATCAACGAGAGAAACCCGCTAGCCTTGGCGGTCAAGAGAATTAAGAAGACAGGCACAATCATCATAGCTTTCGACGGACTCAAGGTTCCGAACTTTGTACGCTATGGCCCAGTCCTTGTGAAGTGCTTTCGTTATCGCAAACAAGTCGATATTTGCTATGCGTGCGGCAAGCTTGGTCATCGTGCCGACTCCCGAAGGATCCACCTGTAGGGGATGTGGGGCAGTCAACCCGGACGATCAACACCAGTGCACGCCAAAGTGTGGGTTGTGCGGGAGCCCGCACCCTACGGCGGACAAAACGTGCAAAGAGCGATTCCAGATCCAGTACGTCGTCAGAAGGAGACGATGGAAGAGAGCGACGGTGGAAGCTTCGAGAAATGGGGCTTCGCCACCACCACATAGAAGCGAGATCAAAAATCAGTTGCAGCAAGCTCCACCGCAAGAGCATAGGGAGCGCTCCCGATCCAGGGGACGCTCTCGCTCCAGAGGGAGCTCCCGGAGACGCTCTCGATCCAGAGGGAGCTCTTGTTCCAGAACCAGGACCAGATCCCGCTCCAGGGGTCGCTCCGGATCCCAGCGCCGAGGCAGTCAAGTCCGGTTCAAGTTCTGCTCGAGGTCCTGCTCCAGGGATCGCCGACCCAAGTATCACCCGACCTGGGCCGACCGAGTTCGAGGAACGCCGAAAAAGGTAACGCGGGGCTGACCGCCAGAGCATGATAGAGGTAACAACAGACTCGCACGACTTGAGCGCGAAAACGAGAGGATGAAGAACACAATAGCTCGACTAATGACAGAAATTGGCGAGATTAAGAGGGGCAGTAATAGGCAACCGGCCATGGCTGACAAGCAGCCGGCCACTCCCCAGCCAATGGAAGTTCGCCATGGCTGAGAAGAACGATACGGATAATCAACCGGCCGCTCCCCAGCCAATGGAAGTCCCCATGGTTGAGACGAGCGATACGGAGAGGCCAGCTAAAAAGAGGGCAATCACTAATGAGCCAGAAAGAGCATCAGGTAGGGCCAAATCTGAGATTCGCGTGATGCTCTCCGCTCTCAGTGACAGCATTAAAGAGATAAATGAGAAGTTCTCACTCTTCCAAAGCAACATGACTTCCATGGAGGAGCGCACTATTCAGCCCATCAGCAAAATTGAATCCTTCTTATGGCGAATTCCATTGGGAGAACAGGAGCAGGGCGCCGCGCAGTGCGGGGTCGGGCGACAGCGCAGTGAGAGCAGGCACACTCGACCCGCCACTGGAATACGGCGAGCATTCGGAGAGCAGGTGGGAGGGGGACGTGTGAGGAGAAATGTACCATGTGACTAAAAGCAATCGACGTCCCACCATTCTCTGCAGGAGAGCGGCAAAACACGCGTGATCGTCTTGTAATCTGTCGGTCGTAACAATGTCACCGTTTGCGGCCACGTACTACATACTTTTGTGCAGCGCCGACGCATCCCACAAAGTGTCCGCCTGCGAAGATAATCTGAAACTGCAACTTGAATCTGAAGTTGAGCTCCAGCAGCTTTCGCTGCTGTCACCGTCGAGCGTCTCAAGCACTTCAACAAGGCGACGATGCTTTGCTGCCGCTGTACCCCGCGCATCCAACGAGAAGCAAGGCGGACTAGAAATGCCAGGATCTGTCGCTAAATCGCTGCGAAGCTCGCTCGTATCACCGACGTCAAAAACAGCGGTACCAAAACACCAACTACGCTTGGCTGCCGCCATTAACGCCGCGCGCGCCGGCTGAAGCAAAATAAAAAGAAATTAGGAGGATATGACGGTTTAAGTCACGTGACTTCCTCCGTACTCCGCTTTTCAAGCGAGAGCAGTCCGGACTGCTCCCGGC